>NC_090752.1:47453109-47463109 GCF_036898095.1 Palaemon carinicauda
CCGGACAATACAATATTTTCAAATGATTTTAAAGAAAAGCCAAAAGTTATGGTGATTCTGTAAAGGGCATTGGGGGCATTCTTATTCTTATTAGAGTATTTGAAGTACTTGATGGTGCAGGAGTACTTAGAGATTGCTGATAGCTTTCTTACACCACTCCCTTGTCTACTAATAAGCCCTTTATCGTTTCCTCACCGAATTGTATCATTCCTTCGTCCTCTTATATCGAATAATTCCCTTCCCACAGCTGCGACCAACACGGGCCCTGCGATAACCACTGTTCAGCAGAATTCGACATCCTCACCTACGGGGGAGATTTGAACTTCGTGACAGAATATGGAACCGTGGGACAGATCCTCTGCAGCCTTGTGGGACTTCCCGTCGAGAACGAATTCGTGAGTAACTTTCTGTTGCGTGGATTTTTTAATCCTTTTAATATGAGATTGTGGAAGACGTCTCGCGCACTACTTTGTTCCATTTTTTTTCCAGATTTCAAATTATGTGAGGTATCAGTATCTGATGCTTATTTTGTTGATTTATCGAGACAGTGCATATGGCTTTCAATATTTTGCTTTCATTATACATTATTACTTCATCTAATACCTACTTTTAATGTCATTTTTCCTACATATCTATTATTCAAAAAATTTATTCTATATAATTTTAATCAAGTAGGCAATACCAGGTATCCTTAAAAATTATTCATCTAAATAATTTGATTATCATGAAAGCTGTATTGGAAAGATATTCATCTTTTATTTGCTATATCAAAATTTATATTTCTAATGGTGTAGAGGTTTTAATCCGCCAAGATAATTACCGAAATTATTTCCTACCATAAAAAAAGAAACATGTAATCAAAAAGATATATTACAAAAGAATTTAACCTCAAAATGAAAAAAACAAAAAGACATTCGAAAATGGCCAATACTGTTTATATGAATAAAACAAATGAATATTAATCCTTTGAAAAATCTATATATATCTATATCTATATATAAATATATAAATATATATTATATATATATATATATATATATATATATATATATATATGTATATATATATATTCTTTTTTTTTAAACTTATTTACTAATGTGTTATTTTGAACATTAACCGTTCCAGTGATTCTTTTAATTTCCAAATTACGATTTTCGTGTCTTAAAAGAGTATTATTGGGCCAAATCTCAGCAGTAGTTTACTCCAATGCTTAATTCTATAGTCTATCCTGATTTTCTTTCATATCATCTTGAAGATATTATTAAAACTTCGGGCATTTTCCAAAAGAATGAGACCAACCTGACCTCTCTATGACAAAAATTAAGGCTGTTAGAGCAATTTAAAAAAAATATATAGCAAAATGTGCTCGAAATTTAACCTTATGGTGGGGGTAAAAGGGTTAATAATAATAATAATAATAATGATAATAATAATAATAATAATAATAATAATAATACTCGTTTTCAATTCCATTCCTCTCAAAGCTAATAATAAAACCAGCCAAAGTGCTGTCAATGACGTTCAGTTTCTAATATATCTTAAACATTGTATTCCGAAGGTGCACGTTTACTCTAACCTCTGCAACACCACCTGGGAGGACACTGGCGACACCACCTTCCAGCCCCTGTGCTGTGACTCCGACGTGAGCTACTACGAGTGCGTGGTGGAGACGACTTTGGAACCCGTCACTGTCTCTTTGGAGCCTAGCCCCTAGCTTCCTGGGTCACTAGTGACTTCTGGTTTTGCCCTGAAGAGAAAACTGAGGATGACCTACCGTTGAGATTGTACCAATGGCTATTTTAATTACAGTTATTACACCATGTATTGGCTTTCATTGGTCCTACCTATTGTATACACTTATTGACTCGAGATTCTTTGTTTTGGTTTTGCCATTGTTTTCATGCTTGGGTGGAAGATGATGCCTTTGATATGAGGCATTGGAGAGGGCACATCAGGCAACCGACCTCTTATTGTAGGGATAACGTAAAGGTTAAAGGTTAAAGGTGTCTGGTTTCAGTTCCAGTTCAATCAGAATAGATACTCACCAGAACATCAGCCGGGCAAGCCCAACCCCCCACCGTGGTGCCCTACCACAGCAGTGGCCTCCCCAGTAAACAGTTTAAACTCACAGTCCTGGGCGGGGATCGATCTGCTGCCATGCGAATGCTAGGCAAACGCGTTACCACTGTACTAGCCATGAGGGAAGAAGAAGGGGAAGAAGAAGATTCTTTTCATCCTCGGTTGATAAGACCAGGAAGTAACTCTCCCTGTTCATCCAACCTTGAGACCTGCAGTAAGTTGGAGTGGCTTATCCCCTCCTTGGGAGGAAAAGCAAGGAATAGAAATATATGGAAAAGGTGTTTCCAGCGGCAGTACCTGCAATACAGTAAGATTAATAAGGTCGAAAGAAGAAGATTTGTTTTCCCTATTTATGTTCTTGGTTAATTTCCATGTGTGATGGTTTCACCTGGTGCAACTAGATTATTATTATTATTATTATTATTATTATTATTATTATTATTATTACTTGCTAATCTACAACCCTAGTTGGAAAAGCAGGATGCTATAAGCCCAGGGGCTCCAACAGGGAAAATAGCCCAATGAGGAAAGGAAATAAGGAAAAATATAAATGTAAGAAGAGTAAAAACATTAAAATACAATATCTCCTATACAAACTATAAAAACTTTAACAAAACAATAGGAGGAGGAACAAGATAGAATAGCATGCCCAAGTGTACCCTCAAGCAAGATGAATAGATTAGCACGGGCAAAGGCCGTGTGACTGTGACTAATTATATTGCATCCACATGATTTATTAGATCTGTTTTATGCAGTTTTATGGAGTTTGAACTTAGTTCTTCCCTAAGAAAAAAGTCAGTTAGGATCATACTGCTAGGGTCAAAGTGCTACATTTAATAGCCTTCATCTGACGCTGACACCTTTAAATAGCGTTTTGTTATCTTATAAAATATATGAAATTATGTTATGGTTGATAATCTAAGCATTCTGATAACTTTAAATATCATGACAAATCTTTAATTAATGTCAGATTTATCATTAGTATATTATATGCAATTAAATTCCATGTGAATTACACCTTTTGTGTAAAACATGTACAGTATATCACGTTCATCTCTTTTTTCTGAGAATTTGCTTGATATCTGTTCTTTTCTGAGAACTCGCTTCATTTCTGTTCTTTCTCTCGGAACTTGATTGATTTGTCTTTATCAGAGAAATCGCTTGAGTCTGTCCTTTTATAAGAATTCACTTGATTTCTGTCTTACTTCTGAAAACTTGCGTTATTTCTGTCTTTATGAGATCTCGATTGATATTTTTTTCCTGAGAACTTGCTGGATTTCTGTTCTTTTCTGAGAACTCGTTTGATTTCTGTCTCTCAGAACTTGATTGATTGGTCTTTACTTGAGAAATCGCTTAAATCTGTTCTTTTCTGAGAACTCGTTAGATTTCTGTCTCTCAGAACTTGATTGATTGGTCTTTACTTGAGAAATCGCTTAAATCTGTTCTTTTCTGAGAAATCGCTTAATTCTGTTCTTTTCTGAGAACTCGCTTGATTTGCCTCTCAGAAATTGATTCTTTTGTCTTTATCTGAGAACTCGCTTGATTCTGTCATTTTCTTAGAAGTCACTTGATTTCTATCTTTCTCCTGGAAACTTACTTTCTTAAAGATCTCGACTGACTTTTTTTTTTTTTTTTTGAAGACTTGCTGGATTTCTGTCTTTTTCTGAGAACCCACTTGATTTCTCTTTCTGAGAACTCGCTTGATTTCTGTCTTTTCCTGAGATAGAGATTGTTTACAGACGTTTACTGAGTCTACTTGTTTATCGTATTTCTTTTTGAGAGGGCTTTGAAGTACAATAATTTTCTTTTGAAATAAATATAACAGGAAAAAAATAAAACCCATCTGACATGCCTTTTGTTTTATTACAACAGAAATAAGTTCACTTTAATCTGCACACAGCAAAATATTGAATGGCGCAAAGCGGAATTCTTACACAGATTGAGAAATGAATAACCTTAATTTACTCAGGTACCTTACAAATTGAACTTAAATATACCTGACATACATACACCCCCCACCCCCCCCCCCCCCCCACCCCCCACAATCTTGGCCTGTTATAGTCCAGCTACCAAAGGTTGAGGCTTGTCTTTGATTAGCAACGGTGCCACGTTTACCATCTCACACGCCAGTCTTTAATAAAAATCGCTCAGTATAAGGGAGGATGTGGCATCGCCGCTCGAGAAAAAAAGTGCCACATGTACCCCTTTTCAACTAAAACGATCAACTTGGTCTAAGAAGATATGGCAACAACTATAATCCAACTTAGGTCTCAAAACTTTATGAGTGGACTTTAGTGTACAAGACGTGATTACAATTGACAATAAAGGCAAGATTCTTGGCATTACTGTAAGTAAACAACAAAGGCGAGAATCTCTCGTATACAACAAGCAAGCAAAGCTTTATCACATGACTACACAATCAACCTAACAAGAATCAAGCAATGGAAAGAATCCATGAGATCTGATTTTAGCTTCAGTGAGATCAAGATTACAAAAATGAGTTAAAGCAGATTAAGAAGCGCCATCAGAGATGCCTTGATTTGCGTCCGGAGGGATAAAGTTAAATCTGTCTTCACTCAAATCCTTTAATCAACTCAACTTATTTTTCAGAAAGCAAAGATGAAGCTTTGTCTCTGGTTTTCAGTAATGAAACATAAAGGGAAGCTTCTTTATTAAATTCAATGATGATCTTGATTTGTTTCTAGAAGTCATTGTTGATTGATCTAAAGTTGCCTGGCATCCTGACATCTAAGGTCCTTGACGCCTTCTAGAAGTCAAAACAAAGTGAAACAGAAAACTAACCCTCACGGTAACATTGGTTAAACCCTGGAAAAGAAGTTATCGCATCTCGATACAAAATGAATACCAAAGATTTTGACTGACGCCAGGTACGACAGAAGTGCCAGCAGAATTCTTGCAATGGAAGGAAAAAAATACCCTATTTATTGCAGAAAAACAAAGAAAAAAAAATGGCGTCAGTATCAATTCCAATACACGCTTCAGTGTGTTTGCCTAACCATTCAAGACATTTAAGTACATCAAAACAATCCAGTATTACATAAGATTGAACAGAAAATATTCCTTATGCAGAAATTCATAGACTTTTAGAATGACTATAGATGATACTCATGAATTTTAGGGTAATGATATTCTACGTATAAAACACAAGAATTAGGACATACATTTATAATATGAAATATCGTAGGAAGCTCAAGTCTGAGTCTTTGAGAGTCACCCAGTGGTATTCTAAGTAAATATAGACGTATATATAAATGCGTATGCGTATTCTATAACATAGTTACACAGATTAAAAATAGTGTCTTGCTAGTCTTTCAATCATTTCTATGCATTATCACAACTATATACATTGTATGAAAGCTTTCTTAAGTATTTGGCCATATGAACAGCAATGATCTGAGACATTATGTCTATTTATCTGTAATTTTGAACAGCTATAAAAATAGACAATTATTTCGAACTTTGCCCTGAAATATTTTTCTGAAGAATGAATAATGATCTTTTTAAAGATTATCAATTCATAATCTCTAATATTGAAATCATTTCAATTAATGTAAAGAAATAGTTCGTATAAATCTCCCTTGTAAGATATATTTTTTTCTCTATGATTTTCTTTCAGATTCTTAAAACTTCTTTTAATTAAACCATAGTTTCTGACATCCAAACAACAATTTTCATTACAGAAAATGTTCAAGTATTTCTCATTGGAAGTTGATAAAAGTCTTTCTACTACATTGAAGAATAAAGAAGAAGAAATCTCGGTAGTTAATGCATCATACAGATCTTTTGTGATTAGCTAAAGTGGTAAGAAATAGGTATTCAAAGCCACTCAGAATTCAGTTATTTGACCTAATCTTCAGAAATATAATATCAATATTCGAAAGGAATTAAACTGAAAATGGAATTTTGGATCTATCCATATAAATGTTCATACCATATACAAAGAAAATTCAGATTGTCCACAAATGTCAACTATATCAATATTAATGAAATCCGAAACATTAAACAGAAATGAATTCTAACTACAGACATTAATTGTTACATTCAAAATACATAATTAAGGCAACAATTAATTTTATCATATGGCGCAATTTAATAAATCCCTGATGATCAGACTTTTTTTCAGGTATAGTAATGCCCCTGATTAGATTGTTTAAAAGAATAATAATGTATAAGAATTAGTTACTATGTAAAAGATCATCACCACTTATCTCAGAGCTCATTGTGACCCACAAGGACAGAAGCTCTTAATGAAATTCATTCATTTTCTAAGCAAAGAAAGGCAATGTAATAAAGTCATGGTTCGTACCACACGATAAACAGTGGGCTCGTCTGTGGTAAGCCCTCATGATAAGAGAGATGACCCTCTATTAAAAAAAAAAAAAAAAAAAAAAAAAAAAAAGACATATTCTTCGACGTTAAACTGCTCTTATAGTAAGTGGTTCTCAACACACGAAAAGCAGTAGGCTCCTGTTGTATTATATAAGCGTTTATGATACAGCTACACATACAGTACTGTATATTCAAATGAAAAGGCCGATGCCTTATGCTGGACGCTCCATGATGAGATTAATACATTCATTATTTAATTTCATGTTATGAGTTAGTGTTTTTTCTTAATCCATAGTAGTATGTGTTGGTGTTGGCCTTTATTCTATTTTAGTGAATCACTAATATTCAGTCTTTTTTCAGGAGAATATTGAAAATAGATATTATTTAAACCAAGCCTTTACTAGATGATTAATGGGCGCCGCCCTCTTCTCTCTCTCTCTCTCTCTCTCTCTCTCTCTCTCTCTCTCTCTCTCTCTCTCTCTCTCTCTCTCTCTGTAAAAAACTAATTTGATACGAAATATCACTACTACTTTTTAATGCCCTTTTGACGAGCCCTTTAGTTGTGGTGTTTGAAACAGTATTCTAGTTGAACTATAAAACACTGAATATTAATCTCTCTTCCTTCTTCGCAACAGATCCTTCTTCATTATTCCTTCCAGGGATGTCTTTCCCGAGGGGCCTGCCTCTGCGACGCCCTCAGAACCAAGCGTTCAATCATGTTTGTGCAGAGGAAGGCTGATGGTAGAGCAGCTGATAGAACGTGTCCCTGGTGGGAGTGAGGCAGATGCCCTGGGTCTTGGTGCTGCTGTTGATGCACGACAAGGACCCGCAGGACATCCGCTTACTGTGGTAGTGGTCATCCGGCGTCAGGCAAACCTGCAGGAGGCGACGAAAGAGGGAAAGGACCATGTCGTCACGGTGGGATGAAAGGATCGGTTTGCAAAGTGAATGTTTCAAAAAAGAAAAAAAAAATAATAATATTTGAGGAAAAGTCTTTTGTTGTAGTATTTCGGAATGGATAAGATTTTCAGGGAAGGTTTGCACTTTGACCACGTTTATAAACAACTAGATAAATCAATTCATAATGAATTCGAGAGATAAACACTAGAATACGTCTTTTAAAATTTCATCAAAAAACGGGTGTCGAAATGATTTTTGACTACGTTTGTAAACAACTATATAAACCAATTCACTTATTGATAATCACTCATAGAATAAGGAATTTGATAGAGAAACACTAGACTACGTTTTATAATATTCCATCCAAAACAGGTGTCAAAATTATTTTTTTTACTACATTTTTAAACAACTACATAAAACAACTCATTTATTAATTATTTCTCAAAGAATAACGAATTTGGAAGAGAAACACTAGACTACGTCTTGTAATATTCCATCAAAAACAGGTGTCAAAATGATTTTTGACACCGTTTTTAAACAACTACATAAAACAACTCATTTATTAATTATTTATCAAAGAATAACGAATTTGTAAGAGAAACACTAGACTACGTCTTGTAATATTCCATTAAAAACAGGTGTCAAAATGATTACTACCTCTCACCTGATCGTCCTCGACGTTGTGCAGGGAGTGAGGGATGGAACTGGAGAAGGAGTGGTCGTCCTCGTTTTCGTAGTTCTCCTCCAGGCTCGGGTCAAGGGAGCCACTGGCGATGAAGCCCTCGTCGTTGTCCTCTGTGCTCTCCGAGTCGCAGCAGTTAGACTTATGGAAGAACGACACCTTTTCGAGGTACTCCTAAGGAGGAAGATGAAAACAAAAGTCAATAGGTACTCCGAAGAAAGAATAGGAAAACTTACGTCTATTGGTACTGGCGATGGAAAGTGAAGTTTAGAGGTACTCCTATTATGGGAATGAAACCCGAAGACTATATAGGTACTCCTAAGGGGGAAGATGAAAACAAAAGTCAATAGGTACTCCGAAGAAAGAATAGGAAAACTTACGTCTATTGGTACTGGCGATGGAAAGTGAAGTTTAGAGGTACTCCTATTATGGGAATGAAGACCGAAGACTATATAGGTACACCTAAGGGGAAGATGAAAACTTTAGTCTATAGGTACACCTAAGGGGAAGATGAAAACTTTAGTCTATAGGTACACCTAAGGGGGAAGATGTAAATGTAAGTCTATAGGTACTCCTAGGGGAAAGATGAAAACTTTAGTCTATAGGTACACCTAAAGGGGAAGATGTAACTTTAAGTCTAAAGGTACACCTAAGGGGGAAGATGTAACTTTTAGTCTAAAGGTACACCTAAGGGGGAAGATGTAACTTTAAGTCTACATGTGCTCCTAAGGGGAAGATGAAAACTTGTCTATAGGTACAACTAAGGGGGAAGATGAAAACTTAAGTCTATAGGTACAACTAAGGGAAAAGATGTAACGTTAAGTCTATAGGTACTCCTAAGGGGGAAGATGTAACTTTAAGTCTATATGTACTCCTAAGAGGAAGATGAAAACTTTAGTCTATAGATACTCCTAAGGGCGAAGATGTAGCTCTTAAGGGGAAGATGAAAACTTTAGTTTATAGGTACACCTAAGGGGAAAGATGTAGATTTAAGTCTACAGGTACTCTCTACAGGTACTCCTAATGGGGAGGTGAAAACTGAAGTCTATTGGTATTGGAAATTAAACGTGAAGTCTACAGGTACTCCTATTATGGGGATGAAAACGGAAGACTATATATATATATATATATATATATATATATATATATATATATATATATATATATATATACATAAATATATATATATATATATACATATATATATATATATATATATATATATATACATATATATAAATATATATATGTATATATATATATATATATATATATATATACAGTATATATATATATAAATATATATATATACATATATATGTGTATATATAATATATATATATATATATATATATATATATATATATATATATATATATATATATATATATATATAGACATCTGCTCCTCATTACATATTCAAGATGATCTTCAAAAAAGGCTCTTGATAGGAAGTGGTGGGATTGAATTCTACGGGGGACAATAATTCAAATTAACTTCTAGAACCCTAGATGGATAAAAAAAAAAAAGAACGACTGTTTCCTATTAATGAAAAGAAGTTTCCTTATGAAGGAAGGAAAGACAGATATAATAGTTAAATTTTCTTTAGATAAATTTTGGAGAAGAATAAAAATGAAGCTTTATATTTGTGGCAATAAAAATAAATCCTTACCTTTTGGATGCAAATATATATAAAAATAGAAGAGAGAGCATAAGATTTATATGAATGATCGCCTTGTTTTTCATCCTTATTTGCTTATTACTGCTTTACATGGCTTCTTATAACAATATAACATGACTAAAAAGTATATCTAATCCTTTCCTCTTAGATTAATCTTGTTTTAATTTTGTAATCTGAAATTACCGTAATATTATTCTGCATACATATATTCGTAAAATCACTTACACTAAAAAAATATAATTGTTCCCCATGAAAAATCTCAAATCCAGCCAAGCAATACGAAGCAAAACAGTTCTGCTAAAAATATG
>NC_090752.1:47468109-47495609 GCF_036898095.1 Palaemon carinicauda
CCTCGTCACAGCTGGAATATAACTTTAAGAAAACTGTGGATTATTAAACCTTACATTTGGAGAAGGCATACCTAGTATGGTAGTAGTAGAGGTAGTAGTAGAGGTAGTAGTAGTAGTAGTAGTAGTAAACCATGTCATTACTTTTCCTAACTTCGTTGCAGAG
Organism: Palaemon carinicauda; assembly: GCF_036898095.1. Classification (NCBI taxonomy): domain Eukaryota; kingdom Metazoa; phylum Arthropoda; class Malacostraca; order Decapoda; family Palaemonidae; genus Palaemon; species Palaemon carinicauda. Next base: position 47,468,273 of record NC_090752.1, read on the forward strand.
GTTATGTTTAGATATAAGCGTGTATCAGTTTGTGTTTGTGTGTTTATGATTCGCATAACTCAAAAACTACTTGACCCAATCACATGAAATTTACTGGGATGATTGGCCATGATCTAACGGCAATTTGATTAGATATTTGGAGTCTTTTGGTCAAAATTCAAGGCCATGGTCACGATAAAGGTTAAAAATTTTCTGTTTGCCATATCGTGGCCAATTTCTATCTGATTCCCATGAAACTAGTGCCAAAAATGTGCATAATTCCATTCCCGATCTTGTGATATCCATCCATATACCAAAGGCACTTCCCCCAATTTTGGGGGTAGCCGACATCAACAAAGAAACAAAACAAAAAATGGGACCTCTACTCTCTACGTTCCTCCAGCCTAACCAGGGACTCAGCCGAGTTCAGCTGGTACTGCTAGGGTGCCACATAGGCAAAAGTATGCAGTCTACCGAGTGCCCGTTCTAGTTTGTACTATATCTATCGACTTACTCTTTTTGTAGTAATCCTTCACCAGTTGGCGCGTGAGGCCGAAATCTCCTATTTTGAGCGTGAGCGAGGCGTCCAACATGCAGTTGCGAGCCGCCAAATCCCTGTGCACCAGTTTCTTGGCAGCTAAGTAAGCCATTCCATCGGCGGCTTCTATCGCCATTTCTATCATTTTCTGAAACATGGAGGATTATAATTACGACCCCGATTTAACATCTCAATGGCATCACTAATAATAGTTGGTTTAAATACATTGCAAAAATACAATTTCAACTACGAATTTCGTTGACTGAAGGCAGTGACTCTATTCTCGAGGAGGAGAAAAAGACAATTGATAATTTTTTCAATAACGTAAGGAAAGACAACAGAAGTTTCTTCAACGAAAAAGGCAAGAAATCGGTTATTTGTTTAAACTATTATTATTATTATTATTATTATTATTATTATTATTATTATTATTATTATTATTATTATTATTATTATTATTATTATCTAACCTATAAACCTAGTTGGAAAACCAGGGCTCCAATACAGAAAAATAGCCAAGTAAGGAAAGCAAAAAAGGAAATAAATAAACTATAACTACGGGAGAAGTAATTAACAAATGAAATAAAATCTTTTAAGAGCAACAACATTAAAATAAATCTTTCATATATAAACTATGAATGATTAAAAAAAAGAAAAAGAAATAAGATAGAACAGTGTGCCCAAGTGTACCCTCAAGCAAGAGAACTGTAACTCAATACAATGCCTGACCATGGTACAGAGGCACTATCAATAACTAGAGAACAATGGATTGATTTTGGAGTGTCCTACTTCCAAAGGAGCTGCTTACCGTAGCTATATTCTCACTAAGAAGAGAGGAGCCTCTGAACAATTACAGTGCAGTAGTTAACTCATTCATCGAAAAAGAATTGTTTGGTAATCTTATTTTTTCAACAGATATGAAGACGAGGAAAACAGAATTAACTTCAATAAAAGAAAAGAAAGAAAGTTAGTCTATTTCTCAAATCAATGAAAGTAAAAAGAACTAACCGGAGGTGTGACGGTCATGCCTTCTTCTGACAGCAAAAATGACCTGAGGTCACCTTTCTCCATCAGCTCCATAACCACGTATATATAGGGCATCTTCGTCATGACCCCTACAAGTTGCACTATGAAATGCGAATTGATATCTCTGTGTGGAAAAGATGTAAATTGTTTTATTTTTTTTCACAAAATTAGGTAAATGGGATACATCAATAGCTTTTTTATTCATCTTCACAAGTAGGAGAAACTAATATACAGTATTTCTTAATGCTCCTCTTTGTAAGAAATGTTGATTAACAGAAGGTAAATCTAGCGTGTTTTTATTTCTTTGATAATTTCATGCTTTTTAGAAAACAAGACTACTCTAAATGACTACGCCCTTCAAAAGAGAATCATCACAAAAGACGGAGAGAAAATGACGTTAAATATCTAACCTTTAAATAAAAACCATCATAACGTTGATACAAAATTGTTGAGACTCGAGTCATTCAATTTGGAAGACCTAATGAAAGTTATGAATACACGAAGATAAACTAACACTATATAAACGAAAAGTTTCAACTAAGAGGAACAAACTCTAATAGGACTTACTGCATGTGGTGTACCTCCTCCAAGGCGCCCTTCGCCTCGTGAAAAGCATTTGGTCTGTTGACGTCCTTGATGGCGACCTTCCTCGTGACGCCTGACGGCTGCTTGAGTTCGCCCTGGAACACCTCACCAAAGCACCCCTTGCCCAGCTTCCGGTCGAAGAAAATTTCCAGGGCGTTGGGGTCTATGACGTATTTTTCGTTGATCTTACCCTGAGTGCAGACCAGAAGCTCTGGGCGAAAAAAAAAAAAGGTGGGAATGTCAAAATGTATTATCTGGTTGTAATTGTTACGACAGTTGTTAAGAATGTGTTATATACTTGGTGGGTTAAAGAGTACAATAGTTCGCAAACGTGGTTTAGTGGTGTGGTTTTCTTATCCTCTTTTTTTTTTTTTTTTTTTTTTTTTTTCATGAACACAATTCTTAATTTTTTTTTTTGCATAAACACAATTCTTAAATTTCTTTTTTTTTTTTTTTTTTTTTTTGCATAAACACAATTCTTAAATTTCTTTTTTTTTTTGCATAAACAATTCTTAATTTTCTTTTTTTTTTTTTTTTTTTGCATAAACACAATTCTTAAATTTCTTGAAATATTGTAAAAATACATTCTAGATATCATTAGTAGAGAACACTTGTACTATACTACTAAAAGAATAACTGATATGTTACTAATGTTACAATATCTTTCATTTTTCGGTCTCGTTCATGTTTTCCATCAAGTTAGGCTTTCTAGCCCTTTATGATAGATACAAATGTCTATTTTCTCCTGTCAAGTTCTCGTTGCTTCTGTTATCTTCTCGCTATTACAATTTTACTTCCTTTAAGAAGCAAAAATTCTATTACCGCTTCCTGCTTCTTCTATTTATTACTTCACTTCCTTCAACCCTAGGCGACAAGCGGACATAAAGTTAAAAATTCAAGTGTTGAATATGTTAAAGGTAAGGGATCATAAAATATTGAGAGTCAAATTATGAAAGAAAATAAACACTACTGTAAAAAAGAGATAAATCTGACGTGTTTAATTTAGCAATGCAAAATAGGTACTCCAACGCACATGACGAAAGGAAAGCAAGTAAAGAGGAAAACAAAAAATTAATTTGATTAAAAAAAAAAATATCAGCATAGATAAGCTGTCAATCGCTAGAATGCTTCCCGAATACGGAATGAATCTTGGCTAACTATTAGAAATAATCCCAGATAATCTACCAACCTCCAGAATATTGTCTGAACTAAAGGGACAGTCAGTAGAGAGCATGCCTTCACCACGCCAGGCAGTCTTATTTTGCTCTTAACTCCACTTTATTCCTCGCCTCTTCTTCGGATATACATCGAGGTTTGAGTTCATTTCGCGGGTCTGGACACCCACCCCCTCCCCCCCACCCCACATACCTCTCTTGGGCAGAAATTCGCAAAATTAAAAGTCTAGGCAATAACGATTAAGACGAAAATCTGACATCAAAACTCTCTATGAAATAAAGTTTTAATTTTTTTCCTACAAAATCTAATGAATTTGTCTTTGGGTCATACCCCACATGTCCACCAAATTTCGTTGAAACTGGTTCCGTAGTTTTTGCGAAATGTTGTTCACAAACTCAAAATAAACTAATAAAATATTTGCCATTTTCTTACGAGTAACATTGCGATTATTTTCAAATCGCGAACTTAAACTCTTGATTTAATTCATCCAAATTATTACATATTCGTCCTTGGGTCATACACAACATGGCTATTAAGTTGGGTCAACATCGATACAGTAGTTTTTGTGTAAAGTTGCTCACAGACAAACAAACAAATAAATAAACTAAACAGGCAGGGATGAATACACATGTATATATAGTAAATATAAATGTTTATATATATATATATATATATATATATATATATATATATATATATATATATATATATGTGTGTGTGTGTGTGTGTGTGTGTGTGTGTGTGAGTGTGTGTATGTGTATATATAGATAAATACAAATATACTAAGATGAGCATAAGTGTTCATATCCAGTTTTATCTGTCAAAATTGGTTTGGTCTAGTTCAGAGTGTACTCTAGTTCAAAGAATCCACCAAGCTTCTTGTTTTCTTTGACACCTTACGACTTTAAGGTAATAACAAAGTCCTATAATAAACTCACCTCCATACTGCCTGTTTGTCGAGACGACACAGCGCCCTATCAGATCAGCTCTCAGCCTCCGTTCTCTGTTCCAGAGAAGAAATTTCATGATGCACACGCCCACAATCACTCCTCCCATCAGGGGACCCACGATGATCCACACCAGGTAGGGATCATGAATCTGGGACATTACGGGGGTTTTTGTTACATTTCATAGAACTGGTGTATTTTTTCTTCTTTCTAATATCTACAATTCAAATGTGAAATCTGTCGGCATGTTTTTCTATCTTAACCCTTTCACTGCCTGTGGTGAATTCAACGAAACTTTTGATGTAGGAAAATCTTTTCAGACCACACGAATGCTATCTTGTTGATAATTGATTTGTATCTTCCAATTCAGAAGAGAGTTGACAGTAAAAATGACTTTGATTCCAAATGTAGCACATGGCAATGATGGAGCCTATAGTCCATTTCTTTTATCGAGGCAGATTTGCATTGACTCGCAGCGGTGCCCTTTTAGCTCGGAAAAGTTTCCTGATCGCTGTTTGGTTAGAATTATCTCGTCCAACCAATCAGCGATCAGGAAACTTTGTCTAACCAATCAGCGATAAGGAAACTTTTCCAAGCTAAAAGGGCACCGCTGCGAGTCGGTGCAAATCTGCATCGCTAAAAGAAATTGACTATAGATAGATCCTCCCTTCTGAAGAGATGATCCTAAAAAATTACTTTGATTTTTAGAAAATAACGGAGCCTAGGCCTTCCTAATAGATATCAACTTCGTATAGTTTGGGCGATTTTAAAAGAGACTTTCCATTTTTAGAATTTCACTAAATCACCAATGCCACCGAAAGGGTTAAAGAAAAGATTTGCATGTAAAGATAACAAAGCAATACTAACCACTTCCCTTAGTGACGTCATTTCACCACTGTCGCCCTCCGACCGCAGTTGGATGGATATGTTGTAGTCTCCCGGATAGAGATTCTCGAGCCTGTGCGTGTATCCGTTCTTCCTCGCCTCTTCTTCGGATATACATCGAGGTTTGAGTTCATTTCGCTGTTCACAAACAGAACCACAGGTCAGGTTACTCTTGGCACTTTTAGAACTGTAACATTCTTTTAAGTTATGATATAGATTATCTTCATCAGTGGTTCCCAACCTGGGGGAAATTTCCCCCAGGGGGGGGAAATTTGAAGCTACCAGGGGGGAAATAATTACACTACCTACTAACTAAAAAAATATCAGATGCCAAAACTAGCCCTGATATTAATACACTGGTGCACAAGAAGCAGCCTTAACCTTCTCACTAATTCAATTTTGAAGTAGAAGAATAAACAAAAGTCCTTTTATTTTGCTACTAGCCGCTCTCCATATACTGATAAATAAATAGTTACAGAGTAAAATGGATAGAGAACGGTTAGTAACAACTAACCGCATAGCTCTATGGCTATGCGGTTAGTTGTTACTAACCGCTCTCTGTCGATTTTACTCTGTAACTATTTGTTTATCAGTATATTTGTATAATGGAAAAATAAATTAGTAAGTCGTCACAGTATTTTTCAACTACTCTTTCCCTCATACACATGAAGGGGGAAATCTGGAGGGTTGCAGAGGGTGCAGGGGGAAATGACAGGAAAAAGGTTGGGAACCACTGATCTATATAATGAACAATACTTGAGCCATGGAATGATATATCATTTTGTTAATTAATTACTTCTTCAGACTATTAAAACTGACTTTCATCAATTCTACGGTTGTAAGACAATTTTGCCATAAGCCGAAGCTACAATGATTTTGCTTAAAAATCATAAACAGTTCAACAGGGAATGTTTATTAGCGTTAATTGGTCATTTCTAAATTATTACTAATGCATAATTAATTATAAGTTTCGAATAGGTTCATCTCACCTGATTTAATTCTCGACATATCTTTTCGAATTTTCAACCATATCTAGCATATTAAATCTAGAAGATGAATAATAAATAGCAATTATTTCATCCTTTTAGTGGCTAACTATAACAAATATAATTGTTTTACCAAAGTCCTGGAAAACAGGAGGTCTGAGATTGCTGCCAACGAATATTACGATACTCGTAATCCTCTTTCCCTCCATTACTGTGCTTTGGAACTCCCTTCCAGCTTCTTTTTTCCTACCCTTTCCCATCCCCCTTCTTTCTTTCGTTTCCTTCCGCTTGATCAAACTTGCTAATATCAACGTTTTATTCAGCAATTTGGGTCAGACCAGGACACTAAGTATTGCCCGTCCCATTAGCTACACTGTTAAAAGTTTGCATTAAAAAGCGATAAGTGCGTGGCAACATTTATTCCAGGATTTTTACCGTTTTAAAAAAGCAAGTATTGACGTAAAGGAGTGATATTACGGTTATTATAGTCACCAACCCGTAAAATATAAGAACAAAGTGTGATAAAATTACGGTCGCTGGTATTTTACTGAAATACCGCTGAAAATAGTATACTTTTTACGGAGAATTTCCGATTGAAATTGTGCGGTTTTTTTTTTAACTGTACATCACCGAAAAGAAAAAAATCCTTATTGGAACTGACCTCGCCGCCGTCAATATCAGCGACATTTATGATATAATACTGAGGTCTGCCATTCGGATTCTTAGGGGGCGTCCAGCTGAGGACCAGATTCTTGCCGTAAAGACTACTGCCGGACGTATTAACCACAGGGACTTCGTCGGGAACTGAATAGGTGTAGTTGTAAGCGTGGCACTGAGCATTGGACCTGAAAGACTCGGCGATCTCCCCTGCCGCCTTCCTTCGAGCAGCGAAGTTGTCTTCGGATAAGTATTCCTCTTCCGGCCATATCTTGAAGTCCGTAATCCTGTCCATTTCCGCTGGAAAAAAAAATGGCAATAAAGGAGATATGTTACAGGTAATCAGAGGCGTAGTCAAGACGGGGTCTTCGGGTCTGGACACCTCCCCCCCCCCACTACATACCTCTCTTGGGCAGAAATTCGCAAAATTAAAAATCTTGGCAATAATGATTAAGACGAAAATCTGACATCAAAACTCTCTCTGAAATATAGTTTTAGTTTTTGATTTCTAAAATTTTCACTTTATTACAATGTATTACAGTAGAGATTTCTTGTATTTTAATATTATAAATTAACGTCCCATTTTCAAATCTCTTTATAAATGCTTAGCTAAAAAATTTGCAGTGCACACAACCCATCAAAGATTTCTGGCTACGCCACTGCAGACAATCATTGAAAAGAAAATGCCACGCCAAAAGTTAATAGACTATTGTCATATGAAATGAAGACAAAGGAACATGGCTGACAAAATCAGAAGAAATGCATGTTTAGTTCATTATTTATTCATAACAAGGCAGTTCATTAATTCGTGAAAATACAGAAGAAATGGGTTAATTCCGCATGCTGGATGTTAAAGGTATGATGTCATCAACAGCTATCTGTGGCTCTTGATGGGATTATCAATGACTAACAGTCTATTGAGTCATTATTCAAGCACTGCCAGGTACACCTTGGTCCTAGTGTGGGTTGTTGCATAGGCGGTCATCACGTTTATATTATTATTATTATTATTATTACTTGCTAAGCTACAACCCTAATTGGTAGGGCATTAGGTAACAGCACAATTATTTAACCATCCAACACATATTTATCAAACGTACGCTTTTAAAAACACAGAGATTTATATTTTGGTAAGAAAACTTTATCCAGAGTTTTATCTGATTCTGAGTATTTTTCTGCTCTTGAAATATTAATGTTTTTAATAGACACAAAATTAATAAATAGAATCTAAATATCTATTTGTGATAGGTTTCGATTTCTGACTTGTTAAGGGTAGAAGACACTCTTTAGCTATGGTAAGCAGCTCTTCTAGGAGAAGGACACTCCAAAATCAAACCATTGTTCTCTAATCTTGGGTAGTGCCATAGCCTTTATACCATGGTCTTCCACTGTCTTGGATTAGAGTTCTCTTGCTTGGGGGTACACTCGGGCACACTGTTCTGTCTTATATCTTATTTCTCTTCCTCTTGTTTTGTTAAAGTTTTTATAGTTTATAAAGTGATATTTATTCTAATATTGTTGCACTTCTTAAAATATTTTATTTTTCCTTATTTCCTTTCCTCACTGAGCTGTTTTCCCTGTTGGAGCCCCTGGGCTTATAGCATCATGCTTTTCCAACTAGGGTTGTAGCTTAGCAAGTAATAATAATAATAATAATAATGATAATAATTATGTTTTTTTATCAATGACATTTAATATATTTTTTTTATCTCTCCCGAATTTATTCGGGCCAGCCCTATGGGAGTCGAAGTTCGACTCATTGGAAGGGGCTTTTTAAAGTACCCCCGGGCTTCTAATAATAATAATAATAATAATAATAATAATAATAATAATAAGATTGAATTTCAATATGATTCAAAAGTTTGAGAGTAAATGGAAACTACTATGGTTAGTGCGGACGACCCTAGAGAAAAGGTTGAGGCAGTTATTAAGGATGGTATTCCTAAGGTCTTGAATATATTATGGGTAGGCTAAGAAGGAAACGGGGGGGGGGGGGGGGGGGGGGGGCCTCCAAAGCAGGGTCAGAAAATAAAAGTATGTAAGTATACATTTAAAATTACTACCAACTCCGTCCCGGGCCCCTATATCTCTAGCTACGCCTCTGATAAGGTTCCTTTCCTCTACTCCCTTTCTCTTGAAATTCATTTGTGGTTAAATCATTGTTAATTACTGGGACCATTTGTTCTAGTTTAAAAACGTAAATAATAAATTGTAAGTTAAAGACCCCATAGTAACCTTTAATGTGACCCTTTTTCATAATTAGGGTCGGTTTTTTTTTACTTTGAGTAGCCTTTAAAGTTTCAAACAGGAATTTCCTATTTTCTCTTCGGGGTTTTTTTTTTTCTCAGCTTTGATGACCGTTGTCGCTGTGACGCCCTTTAATCATATAAATACGTCATAAGTCTTTTCTTAATTCTTAATCATGTTATCTTTATTTTCAAAATTTTTATCTACTGAACCAGTCTACTTTATTTGGTTAACCATATCAGACTCAACCAGTTCATGAGAGGATATCGAAAAAAAATGTTCCAATGATGAACTTATTCATTCAAGGATCATTTTCCTGAACTGGTCAACAACACAAACCAGAATTACTGTTTTACTTTCTTTCTCCAATAGGAAACGACCTTGTCTCGCAATTTGTTGGATGTGGGTTCGAGGCCCGCTCAAGCTCGACAGTTTCTCGTAGAGTCTGTAACCTCACCGTCTTTGTGAGCTAGGGATTGAGTGGGGCCTTTAGGGCTACCTGCTGAGTCCGCAGCAATCATTGCCTGGCCTTCCTTGGTCCTAGCTTGGGAGCTGATCATGTTTATCTGGTTGGTCTCTAGGGCATTGTACTGTCCCTTGCCTCTGCCCGTGATGAATAACCTTTAAAACTAGAAAACACATGTACAATTCACCCTTAAAATTCATCAAGTTCCATCACCATGCGTTTTTCCTGAATTGGAGAGGGACAGACACCCAACGAAGAAAGGAATATGTTGGGTTTTTATCAAGTTTTTCTCCTGTACAAGAAAAGTACTATAGAAATAATAATAATAAAAGGAGAATAAACTTACGATCAGCCATCGTCATCGTATGATGTAAAGTTGGGATGCTGCAGAGCAATTTCCCGCCCTTGTCCTTATTACAAGCACTGATGGAAACCTAGAAAGATGAAAGCGAAACATAGTAAACAAGTAGTTAACCCAGAGAAATCATATTCCTTCCATTTCCCTTACTTCAAGAATATTTCTAAATTTCTGCAAACACCAAACGGAACACAATATATTTAATAACGCTGCAGAGTAATGGACTAAGTTTGCAGGGTAATGGGCTAACTCTGCGGAATAATGGGCTAACTTTGCAGAGTAATGGGCCAACTCTGCAGAATAATGGGCTAACTTTGCAAAGTAATGGGCTAACTCTGTAGAGTTATGGGCTAACTCTGCAGAGCAATGGGCTAAGCTTGCAGAGTAATGGGCTAACTCTGCAGAGTAATGGGCTACCTCTGTAGAGTTATGAGTTTCCTCTGAAGAGTAATGGGCTAACTCTGCTGAGTTATAGACTAACTCTGCAGAGTAATAGGCTAACTCGGCAGAGTAATAGGATAACATTTTACAGTAATGGGCTAACTCTGCAGAGCAATGAGCTAACTTTGCAGAGTAATTTGATGACTCTGTAGAGTTATGGGCTAACTCTGCAGAGTTATGGATTAACTCTGCAGACTAATGGGCTACCTCTGCAGAGTAATGAGTTTTCTCTGCAGAGTAATGGGCTAACTCTGCTGAGTTATAGGATAACTCTGCAGAGTAATGGGTTAACTCTGCTGAGTTATAGGATAACTCTGCAGAGTAATGGGCTAACTCTGCTGAGTTATAGGATAACTCTGCAGAGTAATGGGCTAACTCTGCTGAGTTATAGGATAACTCTGCAGAGTAATGGGCTAACTCTGCTGAGTTATAGGATAACTCTGCAGAGTAATGGGCTAACTCTGCAGAGTTAAAGGCTACCATTGCAGATTTCTGGACTAGCTCTGCAGAGTTAAAGACTAATATTGTAGATTAATGGACTAACTCTGCAGAGTTAAAGACTAACATTGCAGATTTATGGGCTAACTATGCAGAGTTAAAGGCTACCATTGCAGAGTCATGGGCTAACTCTGAAGAGTTTAACTCTAACATTGCAGAGTAATGGTCTCACCTTGTATTCCGTAAAGTGGCACAACTTCTTCAAAGTGATCGTGTTGTTCGTCGTTGTGACTACTCCTTCGGTTGGGGTAAAGAAAAATGAACTGTAATTTCCTATTTCTAAAAACTAAAGAATTAAAATTATGATAAGACTTTAATCATCATTCTAAGGTTTCATGATGTTATTGGAGTCTGACCAGTTACCCGATGACATCCTCAATTCTACAATATACCAAATATTACGGGTTTCATATTGATCTTTAAGATTATCATTTCACCTCTGAGGTGGGAAAGGACTTTACCTCTCCACTGGTTGTGGTTTTGTTGATCATTTTTGGTCCCTCTGTCGACGACGCTTTGGGATTCTGTAAAAAAAACATAAAGAAGAAAGAAATACGTGATACGTTTATCAATGTTGTCTTTATTCAGATTCTTCGTTGTTGAATAATTATCTTTATACTTGAACTATGGAAAATGTCAATCATTTCTGAAACTATAGATTTAACAAATTGAAGTAATTGAATAATGAAATATCTAGCCCCATACTAAGGTTTCAAGCTGACGTAATAATTCTTCTTTTTTCTTTTTTTTGCATTCGAAATGATAACAAAAGCTACACAAGATTAAAAACAAACTCTTGCTTACTTTAGCAGTATCTTGATTGTCCAAACCAATATGGTTTCATTACGCTCAGTCAGTTTAATCAAGTTAATCCTGTTAATTTCATTATATTTAAACCTATTCAATGTGGATAATTATTATCCATCTTAACCATTCAAAGTCGTTAACATCAATCAGCCTTGATGATTATGTTACTCCATTATCAAGCTCACACACACTCGAACAGTACTACAATCAGATATGATTAACTAAAACAGTTTGTTATGATTACCTACAACTATCTTGAACCTATCCTTTTTTTTTAATCAATTCGCTATGAATAAGTTCAGCCCTTCTCATAAAATTAATCTCCAGCAGCTTTGGTATCCAACACAGCTTTACTCCGACCAGCATCAATAAAGTTTTTGTCTTTAACAGTTTAACATCAACCGTCTTCAACTGGATTTAACACAATTTAACTTCAATTACCTTTAACCACATACAACGTGGTTTAATCTTTAATTAACCTCAACCGGACTCCAAATACCCCCTGTCACAACTCTTTCGACCCATCTTCCACCAGTCTTTCAACCAACCTGTCATCAAACCTTCAACCAACATATTACCAGTCTTTCAACCAACGGGTCACTAAATTTTCAACCCACCTGGCACTAGTCTTTCAACCAACTTATCATCAAACCTTCAACCCTCATGTTATCGGTCTTTCAACCTGTCATCATCTTTCAACAAACTTATCAACAACCTATCACCCATCCTTTAAATAATCCGTCGAGAATCTTTCAACCAATATATCACCAATCTTTCAAGCAATCTGTCGACAATCTTTCAACCAATCTTTCGAAAATCTTTCAACCAGCCCATCACCAATCTTTCAACAACCTATCGCCCATCTCTTAACCCCTCTGTCGAAAATCTTTCAACCCTCCTATCACCAATCTGTCAACAATCTTTCAACCAACCTATCACCAATCTTTCAACCAATCTGTCGACAATCTTTCAACAAACCTGTCGACAATCTTTCAACCAATCTGTCGACAATCTTACCTGTCATCAATCTTCCAAGCCTACCTGTAGCTATAGCCGACTGGGTCGAAGCCTCGGTGGTAGGAGGAATGGTGGCACTGGGCCCAACAGTGGGACTGGAATGGTTCGTCAGTGTCGACGGGACGCGATAGTCTGGTTTGCCATCTCTGGCGAAGATGAAGAGTAAACAATTGAAGATCGTGCTTTCAGATGTATTCTTCTATTGACAAGATTTTCATATTATTATGACAGGGGCAACCCCTCCACAACTGTTAATGCCTAGCCACTTCCATGGATACCATACACTATTATAGGAATGAACGTTGATTATATGTACTTAATGCATCCAGATAATTTTTTATAGGACTTTTTGGTTGGATAAGTTCATAAGAGTCTCATTTCAGAGATCAATTATTCTATTTCAGTTTTTTTTTTCTCTTATATGGATTATTCTCACCCTTTTTTTCTTTCTATTACTTTACTAGACTGCTCTATTTATTGGGTTCCCTAGAACTCGTAGCAATCCTCTAGAGTTGAACGTTTGATAATAATAATAATAATAATAATAATAATAATAATAATAATAATAATAATAATAATAATAATAATAATAATAATAATACATGCTTAATGGTTTGAATCGAATGCAATAATTCTAACTTCTGCTGACAGCAGTAGAACTAATAATACAGTCTTAAAAAATTAAAGAAAACTCCCTATTGGTTCAGCAGTTCAGAGAAGTAAAGTAGTCAGTTTTAAAAAGGAGTTCAGATGATCAAAAAGCAGGATCAGCTCAAATGTGAAGAAACACTTCGAACGTACAAAAGCAGGGGTTCCCAACCTGGGGTACATGTACCCCTAGTGGTACATATTTACTCTTGAGGGGGTACATTAGATCTGAGAGAATATTATTATTATTATTATTATTATTATTATTATTATTATTATTATTATTATTATTATTATTATTATTATTATTATTGCTAAGCTGTTTTGACTCTGTTACTGTTTTTAGAATGATATATTGTTAATTTATTCTCATCTTTTATTTATTTCCTTTCCTCGCTGGGCTATTTTTCCCTGTTGGAGCCCTTGGGCTTATAGCATCTTGCTTTTCCAACTAGGGTTGTAGCTTGGCTAGTAATAATAATAATAATAATAACAGCAAGATGCTATAAGCCTGATAGCTCCCACAGGGAAAATAGCCCAGTGAGGAAAGGAATAAGGGAAAAAAATAAACTACGAGGGAAGTATTAATAATTAAATAAAGTATCTTTAGAACAGTAACAACATTTTAAAAAAATCTTTTATATATAAATCTATAAAAAGCTTTAAAAACCAGAGGAAGAGAAATGAGTATTGCGCAATACAGGAAGTAATATACAATGAGAGTGAATGATAAAATTATATCAGAATATCAATTTCATTCAGAAACGTTGGGAGCCCTTTACTAAAGAGATGAGACATATTACGTACAGCTGGACACAGGAATTCCTGGCACACCTCGCTCTCATAAAGTGCACACAAACACACTCTTACTGCTCGACGAGTTCCTTTGTGTAGCCCCGCCCACCACTTCTGCCACCTCTCCCTACACTATAGTCCATTTCTTTTATCGAGGCAGATTTGCACCGACTCGCAGCGGTGCCCTTTTAGCTCGGAAAAGTTTCCTGATTGCTGATTGGTTAGAATTATCTCGTCCAACCAATCAGCGATCTGGAAACTTTTCCGAGCTAAAAGGGCACAGCTGCGAGTCGGTGCAAATCTGCATCGCTAAAAGAAATTGACTATAGTGTTTCGGTACACGCCGTGCAGTAAAGACATGACAGGGTGCTCTTCTTCGGAAAGATGTGCCAGGAATACCTGTGTCTAACTATACATATATTACGAACAACTGTTACGTACACCTTAGCATAAAGGAACTTATCCAGGTAGTTCTCGAAAGCTATCATGAACTGTCGGTTGTTCTTGATTGTGGCCAAATACATGTACTGCTTTTGGTCTTGGCAACCACAACACTTGCCCGAACTCTCAACGTAGGATTGGTTCTCGACCGACTCTGACGAAGAAGGCGTAGTCGTGGAGGAAACTGCAAAGGAAGAATTTAAGATGTTATCAAAGTTTCGTAAAACATAAAATTACTGATAATTTAATCCAGTGGTTCCCAACCTGGGGGAAAATTTGAAGCTTCCAGGGTGGAAATAATTACACTACCTACTAACTAACACAAGCGGAAAATGTCCACATAGTACGTGCGGCAATTTGTTGTTAGCCATTCAATTGCGATATGATCATATCATTCCTCACTGACATGATATTCAAGGGGAGAATTGCAATATCATACCCATTTCTGAGGCAGGCGAGTGGGCATGAGGGCTGGGCGGGGCATGAAGGGGGAAATCTGGATGGTTGAACTGGGTGCAAGGGGGAAATGACAGAAAAGAAAGGTTGGGAACCACTGATTTAATCATTTAATGCGTTGTTATTTTCACAACCAAAGTTGGTGAAGATTTGTTCATAACATACGGTGATTTTAATGCAATAACGGTAAGCGTTAAATGGTTAATGACCAAATTCCTTGACTTCCTTGCATAAAATGTAGGAGAAAGGAGAGTCAAAAGAGAGAAGTACCAGATGGCAAAATAAGTAAGGAAAACCTGGCAGATAAAAAAGAACCAAACAAAAGTAAGAAAATATTATTTCATTAATAGATCCAAAACATTAGGAAAACAAAGATGATTTCCCGGATTACTTTTCTTCTTAAGCTGTTCTGAAAACAAAAGCCTGTGTTGATATACAAAAAAACAAGAATTCAAACAGGGAAAAATAGCCCAGTGAGGAAAGAAAATAAGGAAATAAATAACCTACAAGAGAAGTAATGAAAGATATCAAAATAAAATATTTTAAGAACAGTAACAACTAAAATAAATCTTTCATATACAAACTATAAAAACTTCCAAAAAAAAAAAAAAAGATAAAGAAATAAGAAACAAGAATTCCCACTCACGGCTGCTACAGACTGATTCGAGCTGACTGGACTCCCTGATCGTTGCATTGTACTTTATCTCGTAGTGGCTGAAGTTGCCGTTGATTTCGGAGGGCGTCTTCCACTCCAGGGTCAAATTGTAGGGCGTGCGGTGCTTGGTGATGACGTCACTGATCTTTGATGGACCTGCAATCACACGAGCTATGAAAAGGCGAATTTAAACTCAAGCAGAAAAAAAATAATCAATTGCATTCAGGCTCAATACACAAGGGGGAAAGTGTGTGTATATATATATATATATATTTATATATATATATATATATATATATATATATATATATATATATATATATATATATATATATATTGGCGATCTATCGCTGAAACGCACAATATATTAATTGTCATTGGCTTTGGCTGGGGAAGGATCAGAAAGCGCTAGATCAAAATTTATCATTTTTCTAATGCTTCCTGTAATTAAGTGACTATATACAGTATATATATATATATATATATATATATATATATATATATATATATATATATATATATATATATATATATATATATATACTGTATATATATACATT
The DNA here is from genome assembly GCF_036898095.1 of Palaemon carinicauda. Taxonomy (NCBI): domain Eukaryota; kingdom Metazoa; phylum Arthropoda; class Malacostraca; order Decapoda; family Palaemonidae; genus Palaemon; species Palaemon carinicauda. The sequence continues at coordinate 47,484,441 of NC_090752.1, forward strand.
ATGTATATATATATATATATATATATATATATATATACATACATACATTATATACATGATATATATAAACATTCATATATATATACATATACATATATATAAACATATAAATATATTTATATATATATATATATATATATATATATATATATATATATATATCTATATATATATATATATATATATATAAAATGTAATGTGTCAAGAGACTGTCACTATTTAGATAAAAATGAGGAATTCCAAACATCAAGACATCCTCAATTTAGTTCATCTAAAGAACTTTTCTAAGAACAAAGATTAAAGATGCCTAAATCAGTCCTAATTATTGCAACGCTACGAATCCTATACATGTATGGCCGATGATTCAAGACTGATTCAAGACTGTCCTTGATCTTTTGCAGACTCCTACCTGCCTTTCTAGCACCACCTGTAAGCAACCTCTTCACATATCTCTCCATCACCGGTCAGATTTACTCCTGTACGAACCGTGTGTCGCACGTTCGTACATAGTTCATTTTGTGCTTGTATCTTCGCTCTCCCCTCGCACTAAAAAGAACCTGAAAAGACTTGTCTTGTTTCTCCTCTGTAACATTGTCTGTATTTTGAACATGAAAATTCTTGTTGCCTTGAACTTTTGTATATAAAGGAGAGTGTTCTATAATAAAGTAACTCAGTTGCCTTCATACTGCCTTTGAGTTCACAACCTTCTCTCGGCACCGTCACACTCCCTTACGAATCAGTCACTCCAGTTCTTCCATTATTGATATCTTTCATTGAGCCATATTTGCCATTTGCTTTATCAGCATATATTTCTCAATTGCTTAAATTTGCCTCGTTTTCCAAGCACTTTAAACAGTTCATTTATTATTTTACTCTGCTATTATTACTATTACTAGTTAAGCTACAACCATGGTTGGAAAAGCAGGATGCTACACGCCAAAAGGGCTCCAACAGGGATAAATAGCCGAGTGAAGAAATGAAATAAGGAAATAGATAAACTACAAGAGAAGTAATGAACTACTGAAATAAAATATTTCAAGAACATTAAGATTAAAATAGATCTTTCATATATAAACTAAAAACTTAGAAAAACATGAGGAAGAGAAATAAGATAGAAGAGTACTCTCAAGTGTACTATCAAGCAAGAGAACTCTAGTTTCCCATCAGAATCCCAAAACAACACAGTACCATCTGCAAACATCCACCATTCTATATAGAATTCAGGACTCCTTTCTATTCCACAGCTGCGAACCTATGTCCTTTGTCTGACTGTTCTAATAGCTATGGACAAAACGCATTCTTGTCTCAAGTACACTTTCACAGGATACTATAGTTCATTTCTTTTATCGAGGCAGATTTGCACCGACTCGCAGCGGTGCCCTTTTAGCTCAGAAAATTTTCCTGATCGCTGATTGGTTAGAATTATCCCGTCCAACCAATCAGCGATCAGGAAACTTTTCGAGCTAAATGGGCACCGCTGCGAGTCGGTGCAAATCTGCATCGCTAAAAGAAATTGACTATAGTCACTCACTCACCTATGAAAAATTCACTTTTATAGCAAAATATTTTACTCGCTCTCAATAGTAAAAACGTCTATGCCATATATTCTCAACTTCCTCCACACTGATTTTACAATGGACTTTTACTTGGTCCATGCATTCCCCCTGCAAACTATTCCATTAAATCTCAAACTTATCGCATAACAAACATCTATTTTCATGTACACTGATCCTTGCCTAAGACCTCACTGTTCTTCAATAAATCTCAGTGTAGTGTTACTTTCTTAAAATCCTACCACACACATTCCCCGGTATACTACATTATGCCTCTATTGTATATATTCAATTACTAATTCATAAACATAAAAACATACTGGTAGGCAACGTTTCCACATAGAGTATTTGAGACCTTGATCCTGATTTTTCTTGGTCGGTATAATACGCCATGACATACACAGCGTAGCGCGTGTATGATTTCAGATCCCGAAGAATTGTAGACTGCGTTTTTGACTTCGTGGGAAGCGATAAATCCCAATCCCACAATCTGAAAGCAGAGAGTGAGATGACACTGTATTGAAGGTAATAAAACGTGAAGTTTCTATTGTATTCTATTCCTTAAGCTTTTGGATTTATTATGCTATGTCGTCAGCCTTTCTCCATTTTAAAAACTTTGCTTTCTATAGTGAAAGGAGTTACTGTCTAAAATTAAATGGGCCGAAGGGAATTATTTCTTTATTTTATTATGAAGGACTTATTTATTGTGTACTAATGACTATTTATTCTAAAAACTTTTATCATGATTTTAAATGTATTCCTCTCTGTCCGACTTCCATAGCTTAATTTCACATCTAATTGAACCTCAGTAGATTGATTACAATTCCTTCAATCAATTTCTATTATTTTTTCGATAATTTATATGATTCACAAATTCCATTTAACTTATTCTTATGGATTCAATTACTTGTTTTTTTTTCGATAATTTACCTTAATTTTCAGGAATATCATTACAATTATTTTCTCGATTAAGATTTAAATTGATTTCTTTGAATAGGTTTCATTAATTTTCGGTATTTAAAATTTCTATTATTTTGATTAATTTTGGAATATACTTAAAGGAAAAGTATGATTATCTATATCTGGATTACTAGTTATGATATTTTTTTTTAATAATTAAATTTTCTTTTGGACTTTTAATTATTCTTTTTTAAATTTCGATTAAAATGAATTATATCTATGGAATACTATCTTTATTCATTCAAGAATACTAAACTTACAATTAATTATCACAGGTGTCTTTCAAACTTACAATTCAATATTACAGGTGTCTTTCAAACTTACAATTCCATATTACAGGTGTCTTTAAAACTTACAATTCAATATTACAGGTGTCCTTTATACTTACAATTCATTATTACAGGTTTCTTTCAAACTTACAATTCAATATTACAGGTGCCCTTTATACTTACATTTCATCATAACGGGCATAATTTATACTTACGATTCATCGTTACAGGCGTCCCTGTTGCCGAAAAGTGTGACATTGTGGGGCGCCTCCCTGTAGTAGACATAGAAGCCAATGACCATGCGACGATCGTTACCTTTATATTTGTGTGTCCAGGTCACGCTCACCTTGCCCACTTCATCCTCAATATTGTGGACCTCAGCGTGCATCTTGGAGTCGTAGCCTTCAATAATAATAATAAGCTTTATTCCAATATTTACATTGGCTATTACAATAACTACAAATTACATTGTAGTTTACATTTAAAATTTAGATATTTACATGTGCCTTCATAAAAATTTACATCATTATAAAACATAAAAATATAGATTTACTTTATACAAGTTTAAGAACAATAAAGAATTTGTGAAATATATAGGTATATGATAAAAGGATGACAAGGAGGAGGAGATGGTAGTTATTTCTCTCTCTCTCTCTCTTGAAGTCAAGAAAAGTTCTTCTCTCTCTCTCTCTCTCTCTCTCTCTCTCTCTCTCTCTCTCTCTCTCTCTCTCTCTCTGCCACTGCAATGTAGGCCTCAAATCTAATCCGCTCATTACGAATACCATCTATTCAGCTTTCTATCAACAAATCGATTGTGGAAACTGGGTAAACAGGATAATACCAGAACAAAATTTTGAATGAATTGTGCACACAGACATATAAAACTATAGATTAAGATGCAATTTTCTTCCCTGTAAATGACACAATTACATGCAGATAAATAACTCCGATACAATTAAACAGGTGCAACTCTCAAGCAGCGCTCAAGTACGTATGTTTGTATAAAGATACGAAAAGATAGACCTAGTTCTTACAAGGCATGGTCTGTCCGTTGGTCGAGTTCGAGACGTACATGGTGTCTCTGGCTACGCCAGACGCATCAGCCAAGTCGTATATCAACTGACGGCAGAGGCTGGGATTGTAGAGGAAGAAGAACGTTCCGTTGTTGCCGATCGTCAGTTTTCTGGGAGTTTCCCATAACTCCTGAAGGTGTTCGTTTTCCATGACGTAGAGAACGTACCTGGAAAGGGGGGAAAGAAATGGGAACGTTGTATACTTTTCAAGACCGATTGTACAATATTCCTCACACAGAAAAATAATCGCAAACCGAAATGACAAAATGAAAAGATGGGTAATGAATTCTGTAAATGGTTTTCTGATAAAAATTACTTGTTGGTGGCACAGAGAATGCAAATTCTCTAAATTTAAAGCTATCAATAATTCCAGTTATACAAATAAAAACAAATACCTGAACGATAATGATAGACGGGTTATAAATACTCTTAACACAGAGCCATTTCCCACCTTGCCCCACACGTTTTTCTAAAGAAAATTTTACATATATTGTATTTTCAATTGAATATATAATAACTAATTTCGCTAAGTATTCATGAAAATCTAAGATAGACTCATATTTAGAAAGGAGGCTATCTAACAGTAATCCTAAACTAACAGCACAAAAAGATGCAACGTCTCGCAGTAATAGACTTTGGCAACAAAAAAGTCTAAAAATAATCCTAGACTGATATCACATAAAAACCACTTTTAACGAAAATTCTAGACCGATACAATAAGAAAGTACTATGCCACAAGGCCCCTAAACAATAACCGAGAACCACTCAAAAATTCAACTTCTCTTGACTGAAAGGATGCAACCTACTGGTTATCCTTCTTTGTCTGGCCCTCGATGACCTCCAGGTTCTTCAGGAAGTTGAGGGAGAAGAGAATCTTGGAACCGGACACCCTGATGTAGCCGGTGACCTTCCTGATGTTCTTCAGGTTCTCTTCGAGCTGCTGGGTCACGTTCCCTTTGGAAGAGTAAGAAGAAAATTTCATTACTATCATTAAAATTATCACGATCTTTATAGCTCCACTCAGCTTGAATGCGTTCCCTCCATCTTTCTTTACAATTACAATATACTCCCTGAATCAGAGAATGACTAACCAATTATTATTATTATTATTATTATTATTAATTGGAAAAGCAGAATGCTATGAGCCCAAGGGCTCCAACAGGGAAAATAGCCCGGTGAGGAAAGGAAACAAGAAAATTAAATATTTTAAGAACAGTAGCATTAGATTAAATATCTCCTATATAAACTATAAAAACTTAAAAAAAAAAAAAAAAAAAAAGAGGAGAATTAAGATACAATAATGTAACCGAGTGTAGCCTTAAGCAAGAGAACTATATCCCAAGAGGATGTGAGACCATAGTACAGAGGCTATGCTACTACCCAAGACTAGAGAACAATAATTTGATTTTGGAGTGTCCTTCTCCTAGAAGAGCTACTTGCCATAGCTGAAGAGTCTCTTCTACCCTTACCAAGAGGAAATTAGCCTCCGAACAATTACAGTGCAGTAGTTAACCCCTTGAGGTGTAAGAGGACAGAGGAGAATACTGTATGTAAAGAACAGGCCAGACTATTCAGTGTGTGTGTGGGGGGGGGGGGGGGGGCAAGGGAAAATGAACCGTACCCAGAAGAAGGATCCAATGCATTACTGTCTGGCCAGTCAGAGGACCCCATAACTCTCATGCGACTATTGAAGCCTTCGTTTCAAGACATTTTCCACCTCACAGATAATAATACGGATCATACTTTAGATTATGATAGTATCTTTTGACAGGAATTACAAAAAAATTAAAACGACTATATGGATGCAATGATTAGAGTTCCAGTAATTGCAGATTAAATAATACTTTCTCTTGCAATACAGATAAAAAGATACCCTATTCTAATTAGTATGTGCCTGCCTGAGTAAGCCACCAATCCTTATCAATCATATGACGTTTATTTATGGATTAGCATATATTTGAATAATAATAATAATAATAATAAGAAGAAGAAGAAGAAGAAGAAGAAGAAGAAAAAAGGATACCTACATCCTCCTGAAATGTTGATGATCAGGTTCCCATCGACGTACTCGCAACCTCTCAAGCTCCGACCAAGGTCATTGCTTGTGATGGTGGTTCCTTTGCACGAATTCTTGACGCAAATATCTGAGGGGAAAATACCACTTTAGGTTGATCGTCATAGTGATAGAAAATAACAAGTGCATCAACGGATACGACATATTGATAGAAAATGTGACTAATAGGCCTACTTATACGGTTTATGTCATTTATAGACCGAGGCTTCGCTCTGTATTTTTTTTTCTTTATTTCTTCGCTTTGAAACGTGAGTGACCTGTAATTTTGGTTGATAATTGGATTTATGAAATAAATTATTATCTCGTAACTTCTTTCGTGTTTCCATTTACTTAAGCTCTTACACAGCTGAAATAGTTAAATTCAAAAAATTATATTTCAACTCACAAGTATATTTTATTCTGTTCCAACTCCCATCATTTAAACATTTAAAACACACACACACACACACACACACACACACACACACACACACACACACACACACACACACACACAAAAAGTTATGATTTTTAACATTATATTGAAATATGAAGTAAATATAGCTGTTATTTCTAGGACACATTACGTCTGTCAGACTTGCATTCATTATACCAGAAAAATAAGGGAAATAAATTGATAATAATTTCATTCAAATTATCCTAAAAATATTTTTGCAATCTTAATATATTTATTAACAGATAATTATGTGTAACTTATAGGGTATGTTTTATTAGATAGATAGACAGAAGATTTGCAACTACATTAGCTTGTGTGATTACTTACTGTCTTTACAGAGACTGCATCCGGATGTTCCCACCTGTCTTCCAAAGCAGGTCGGGGTCTCACTACACGTGTATTTGTTATCCTGTTGAATAGTGGTAAACTGACTATCCTTTTTCTTTTTTTAGTTGGAATATAATAAATCTTATTTTTAATTTATGCCATTGCATTACAGGATTAACTCCTAAAAATTAAGCGGTCGTCACCCTCATACTTTACGCACAAAAAAATCATTTTTATTTTAGGTACGTGACTATCTGGAATGCGGAATATTTTTTGTCCGATTCGATAAACATGTTTATAGGGTCGCATGCATCATCTTAGCTGATGAAGGTAATTGCTTTATAATAGCATAAAAATATCACATTGAAAATACTATACAGTAAGAAATAAAAAAGGACAGCTAGTCTTTAAAAAAAGAAATAAAAAAACATATTGCGTCTGAAGTTGAAGCCACCGTCGTTGAAACATCGGAAGTTATCGGTTACAGCGATGTTGACACAACACCTCGCCTGCCATCTTTCAAGTCAAGTACATTTCTGGCTACTTTGCACAAGCGACCACGCTTCACTACACGGTGATTTCCTCTGAAGTTTTAGTTCTTTAAGGTATTTCACAGACTTTATTTATGTCTTAATGAGATTTCGGGATGAGAAAGCTTGATTAATTTTATATTATAATTTTTACCATTTAATTCGTGTATATAGAATTTATATAACTTATAACATTCGGTGGACCTTCAGAAGTTGAACTTGCAGCGAATGGTTTCATGTTGATTAGGCTAACATAAGTCTCTCTACATACCATATCTATAACAAATCTTTTTTAACGTTGTTACTGATATAAAATATCGGTATAATTAATTATCAATTACTTCTCATTTAGTTTACGTATTTCCTTTTTTCCCTGTTGGAGCCCTTGGGCTTACAGCATCCTGCTTTTCCAACTAGGGTTATTGTTGTTATTATTATCATTGTTAAAAAGGAGGAGATTAACTTGACTCATAGAGCCGGCCTGATTTTTAAATTCAGGAATAATAAAGTACTCATATTACGCTAAAAAAAAAAAAAAAGATAAATAGAATCCCTAGTGATAATGATATTTTTCGTGACATGATTTCTAATTACCTTTAATTTGGACATTGTTTTCTTTATTCAGTAATCAAATTTTAGTAGATATGACATTCTTTAACTGGCAAAAAACATGAAACGTTGTTTTTTTATACATTTGCCTATAAGTATTTTTTTTTATAAAAAACCACGATAAATCAGCTTACTTTGACAAAGAAAATTAGGCCTACGTATATGTATTTCTAAACAAGTTAATAGCTTAACTTGTGTTCTTTCTATAGATATTATTCTTAATCTATATCAGTTGTTTCTATGTGATTTCAAATATACAATTTAAGAATCCTAAGGTTATTACGCTTTGGTTTCAAATAGGCTCACATTAGTTTATGGCGCTTATTCATCTCCACAGGCTGTTAGGTCTACAATCTGAAAATATACAGTATTGATTGCTTATTTTTTTATTAGTTAATTACGCGATTTTTCTATGATAAATACTGATGAAAATTTGAGTATTACAATTATCTAGTGTGTGTTGTCTAAAAATCAGTCATAGACCCATTTCGTAATTCTGCATTACACGATGTCTTGAAATATGCCAATCTTTGTCCTCAGAAGAAACAAATATATATAATCAGACGGGGGGGGGGAGTAGTTCGCCATGACAGGCGTAAACTTTCTTATTACTTGTTAAGTCGATTTTCTTCATGTGAAAAATATTATTTACCTTTTTTGATATACGAAAATATGAAGCTCGTTTTACGATTTACTAATTGTTGTGATTAAGTGTTACCTGGCCAGGAGTGAAGCCGCTTGGGAAGCAAACATAACGTCTAAATCGGAGATTGCGTAGCTCCTGTTAGGTAACTACGTAAGGATACGGCTTCTAGGTTAGGTTAGGTGGGGAATCATATGTTAGATGGCATTCTTGTGTTTGCTTCTCTAAATGAAAGTTTTCATTCACATCTTTTGAGATTTTACACCCAGTGCACCAGGGAATTTTTCCCCTCTGACTGAAATCCCCCCCCCCCCCCCCCCCCCCCCGCGAAAATTAGCTTAGGATCGATTTCCCCCCGGGAAAAGCAGCTCGGGCTGTTATTCCTCCAGGGGGAATTTCAGCCCTAAGATATCTCCCCCCTCCCCAGGCCATTTCTCCCCCACTCTCCCTTAAAGAGAAACTATTTTGATGAATTAAATAATCAACTTTGAGTTTGACAAAATATTAGGAATATATATATATATATATATATATATATATATATATATATATATAGTGAAAACCTTACTCTTTTTTCGTACTGTCCAGCAAAAAATTAATAGAAAGTACACTTGATGCTAAGAAGCACTATGCATGAGAAAGATGATACCAATTCAGTTGTGTTACCAGAGATTATGGGGGAACTGAGTGGGAAACCGGGGTTTTTAGGGTGGGAAAATGTCATAAACGAGTGATTTACAGTAATAATAATGGTCAGAAATGCAAAATAAGAACAAGATAACCAGTTGGAAAAATATATGGATCATGTAAGTTGCTGAACATAGGTCAAACATGATTATTTAACACATTTGAGATTTGTAAACGGGTACAGAACCTAACAAACCCACCTAACCTAACTTAGTAGTTCCCCGGTCACAACCACCAGGCCGGGGGCTTGCAAGTCACAAACCTTCCCAGGTCACAACCCCTAGGCGGGGGCAAGCCCCCGGACCCCCTTCCCAGGTCACAGCCCCTAGCCGGGGGTAAGCCCCCAGACCCCCTTCCCATGTCACAGACCCTAGCCGGGGGCAAGCCCCCCGACCCCCTTCCCAGGTCACAGCCCCTAGCCGGGGGTAAGCCCCCAGACCCCCTTCTCAGGTCACAAACCTTCCCAGGTCACAGCCCCTAGCCGTGGGCAACCCCGGACCCCCTTCCCAGGTCACAAACCTTCCCAGGTCACAGCCCCCATCCGGGGGTAAGCCCCCAGACCCCCTTCCCAGGTCACAAACCTTCCCAGGCCACAGCCCTTTGCTGGGGGCAAGCCCCCGGACCTCCTTCCCAGGTCACAAACCTTCCCAGGTCACAGCCCCTAGCCAGGGGCAAGCCCCCGGACCCTTTCCCAGGTCACAAACCTTCTCAGCTCACAGCCCCTAGCGGAGGTCACAAACCTTTCCAGGTCACAGCCCCTAGCGGGGGGCAAGCCCCCACACCCCCTTCCCAGGTCACAGCCCCTAGACTGGGGCAAGTCCCCGTACCCCCTTCCCAGGTCACAAACCTTCGCAGGTCACAGCCCCTAGCCGGGGGCAAGTTTTACACCACAATCTGTTGTATCAACATTTAAAGGTCTAGATACTATTCGTTTGTTTCCAAGTTGGTTACAAGATTATGAAGTTCATACGAATTACGAATTTATTTGCTCTGTACCTCATTACCATTAACGTATGCCAGCATTTCATTGATTCACCATATAAAGAAGACAAAAATAACGAATGTATTTCAGCTTATAGATTTTTGGAAATAATTTATATATATATATATATATATATATATATATATATATATATATATATATATATGTGTGTGTGTGTGTGTGTGTGTGTGGAGTCCAAAAATGTATACACACATCAGCTAAAGAAACTCTTGCACAAATAACCTACTATTAAATCTATTCAGAGATAAGTAGATTAATACAAGGTAGGTTTGGCCTCTATAATTAGAAGAGGTTCTCAAAGTGGTTGTCATTAGTTTCCTAACATTTATACGTAAGGCGAACTATTGCTTTGGTAACTTAGACCTAAGTCCCCAATGGGATTACTGCACATTCATTTTCAATTCCCAATCTGAGAGCCACCGTTGTAGCTTGTTCCCTGCGATACACTACATCCTTTATAATCTTTCTTCTTATTATTATTATCTGATAAGCTACAACCCTAATTGGAAAGGCAGAATGCTATGACCCCAGGGCTCCAAAAAATAGCCTAGTGAGGAAAGAAAACAAGGAAAAATAAAATATTTTAAGAACAGTGTCATTGAAATAAATGCCTCCTATATACAGTAGATTATAAAAACTTTAACAAAACAAAAGGAAAAGAAATAAGATAGAATAGTGTGCCCGAGTGTACCCTCGAGCAGAACTCTAACCCAAGATAGTGGCAGACCGAGGTACAGAGGATATGGCACTACCCAGGACCCACATAAACTCCAAGACTAGAGACCTATGGTTTGATTTTGGAGTATCCTACTTCTAGAAGAGCTGCTTACCATAGCTAAAGAGTCTCTTTACCATTTGGCTTTCTTTTCAATGTAATGCTTCAATATTATGCAATTCGAAGACATGCAACCTACTAATTATTGGGGAGGGGTGATAGGATCCCAAGCGAAGATATTGCACAAGACAGATTTTATATTATAATTAGATTAAGTTAAACCTTGTTTT
>NC_090752.1:47500609-47505609 GCF_036898095.1 Palaemon carinicauda
GCCACTGCAAGATTGGTGACGGTAGGAAACTTTAGACTAATCGCTCACAGCAAACCAACCTAGTATGGATGGCCCTGACTAGTACAGCTTTGCTGATCATGGCAATACACAAACCCTTCCATCACGTTAAGGTATCCCCACTCAGAATAAATAAATATATATATATATATATATATATATATATATATATATATATATATATATATATATGCTAAATAATTGTTTACTCCAATGATATACTGCTTCCCACTTTCTAATAATTTAAAGACGATAATCATTCATTCTATATTGATTCAATATACAGTACTGCTGTTCTTATTTTAGTCACAGTAAAAGAGAGGTCGCCTAGCTGGTCGTCTCTCTCTCTCTCTCTCTCTCTCTCTCTCTCTCTCTCTCTCTCTCTCTCTCTCTCTCTCTCTCTTTACAATGGACGAAATGCATAATTATTGTTAACCGCAAAGGTTTCACGACAACAACAACAACAATAATAATAATAATAATAATAATAATAATAATAATAATAATAATAATAATAATAATAATAACAAGCCTTAGAAATAAGACGAAGAGGAATTTAATCAACACATTTGTTCACATTTTGTTTCCCTTTATTGTTCTTCTTTGTCTGTCTTCTTTCATCATGAAGGAAGAGGCATCAAATACTTACTCAGATTTATTTTTTCTCCTGTATGATCCCTCAACATTATCTAGTCCTTTGCAGCTCCATCTCTTTTATTCTTCTCTCGTAAAATAAGAAGCTCCGACAAGACATATTTAAAGGCGTAATTCCACTTGGTTTTCTCACCTTTATTGAACAAAGACGAAGCGCGCTAAACAGTAACCACTCACCCCTATCCCCAAGCGAGACTGATCGCTAATTCGCTCCCTCATTTCGCGATAGCAACGGTGGAGAACCGCAGGGCAGAAGGAAATTTTGACTCACCCTCTCGAGGTACGTGTTGCCCATGACGACGAGGGCGTACCCGTGGAACAGCTCCTGTCCCCTGATGACGGAGAGCTGGGGTAGGATCGACTCCAGGGAGCGTAGAGGTGCGACTCTGTAGATGATCACGTACTCCGTCACCTGAAATGCAAAAGTAGTGTTTACTGCCATCTTTTTTCGTGTTAGTTTTCTAATACACAGTGGATAAATAAATCAAGGTATTTTGATCTGTGCAAAGATAGCAATTAATATTATAAATGTTATTGTTTATAGCATTTACATGCAAATGAAAGTGCTGCTCCTCAGCATTATTATTATTATTATTATTATTATTATTATTATTACAAGCTAAGATACAACTATAGTTGGAAAAAGCAAGATGCATGTTTACTTTCGGTCATTTGTGGTATCCGAATATAGTTTCCATAATTAGTATGCGAGGATTATGATTGAATTATGTGTGTGTGTATATATATATATATATATATATATATGTGTGTATATACACACACACATATATATATATATACATATATATATACATATCTATATATATATATATATATATATATATATATACTGTGTATGTATATATATCGATGCATTTATATACATATTCTTATGAAGCTAGTCTAATGTAGAGTAATTACAATAGTTTATTCATGATTTATTTATATATTTCATTTGTGCATTGAAGAGAGGTTAGCCAGCTCCTAAGATGAGTTCTTCTCGTGTATATTTAAGTTCATCATGTAAATTACATAAGACTTTCGTCCTTAATTTCATTGTATTCCACATTCGAGTCAGCATATGTAAATTTATGTTATTTTCAAGAATTAACTTTTATTTCACGTAATTTTGTTACGAAGTCTTATGTAAACTGTTTGAGAGTGTTATGTGACCATACAAGATAGGAACAAGGGGGTATGTAATGTTCTTTTATATTTTTTATGACGTATTGCGTCATGTTTGTGAGAATACACAATGTGCCATATGCTTTGGAAAATTTACGAAAAACCTAGCGTTAGAATGTTATCTTCTTTTTTATTTCGGGGACAAAGGGTGGGCGGAGCTAGATGACTGAGAGAGTTCGTCTGGTGTTGCGTAGATACGTGTTGAGAGAGCAATACTTGGTAATTCTAATGCCATAGCCCAACCCCCACGCTTCCAGTACTCGCTCTCCTGTTATCTTCTCGAAGTAGCTAAGTTTCATATATAAAGGCGACCCCAGGGTTGCATAGATAGAGAATTCCAGTCTTAAGACAGCCATCTCCCCTTCTCTCTCTTTCTTGCACGCAGCTCATTGTATTTTTTTAAAAGTGTTCAGTGAAATATCGAAGATTTGGTATGACGAGTTTTTGTAATCATAGTGAGTACTCAGAAAAATTCTCTTAGAGTTTTTGTAAACGGCCCTGTAGGAAGGTGATAGGTTCTTGTATAGTGATCTGGTTATCTATTATCATTAAGTATCAAACTTAAATATTGTATTCAGATTTAATTTTAAGAGACACAAGTGATTGTATAATTTTCATAAGAATTTTTTTTTGTCTTAGTGTAAGGTTTATTAAGATTTAATGTTTAAAGTCAATTGGGTATATGATTTTCAGATCGTAACATTTTTGTCTTAATCTAAGTTTTGTTCAGACTTAATATTTCGAGTGATTTATTTGATTGATGTAAATTCCTTCAAAGTGTTGTAATTTATATAGAGTATATTTATTTTTGTAAAGAGTGTATTATTTCAATCATCAGTGTTTAATGCATATTCGCTCTTATCCTGTTACTGAACCGAAGTTAGAGTTGTTTGAATATTCGTAATAATAATTACAGTTTTGTTTTGAGTGTACTTAAGAGACATTTGGATATTCAGTGTTTTATATATTGCTATCTGGGAGTTATTTAACTGTCTCAAAGTTCGGGTATTAATATTTCTAAGTGTAACAGATTTAATATAAAAGCAAACAGGTGAGTTTGGAACTAGAGAGGTTGTTTAGCTTGCCAGCCGCAATACATATATTATATGTTTGGTTCTCAGACACGAGCCATAGTATAATATGTTTTTGGTGCCCAGACCCGGGAGCCATCATAGTATATAAATATATACATATACTGTAGATATGTATATTCATATCCCCCAATATAATAAAGAGCAAGTTTCTGGCTATATATGTATATATATATATATATATATATATATATATATATATATATATATATATATATATATATATATATATATATAGCCAGGTCATGCTCAGCGACATTGCCAGACGTATAACTACTCGGTCTTTCCCCGTCCCTCGGGTAAGGGGAGAGGGAATAGTCATACCCTCGTAGGAGGGGATAACCCGGGGCGTAAACTCCGAAACCATACTCTCCCACGAAATCCCAAATCTGAGTGTGTGCATAACTATTTAAATGTTTAGCCGTCAGAATTTGACGGATCGCGTACACTCACGCAATACTAAGTCTGCAAATATCCGCTCAGGAAAATTGATGTATGTCAATATATCATTCAACAATAACGGTATATGATATTGCTGGCCTTAATGGCAAGAGTGATCAATTATGGAATCCATTGCAGTGATGGAATATGATCTTATAATAACTAAACAGTTATTTTATTGGAATTAAAAACAAATAAGATAATATCAATAATCTACAATCTCACATTGTAATTCTAAACAGTTTTCATTACGGAGTAGCCTACACAAATAGGCAATGAGAGAATAAAAATGAATCATCTAACTAATTAATCATTAAAGTAAATCAAGCGAACGGTTGAATTGTGCATTCGCGAACTGAAGTCTCATTTCGATTCGATCTTTACATCACGACCGGGCATAGCAACAGTACATGCGTTTGACCTTCCTCTTTAATTTCAATAATCTTCCCGAACAGGAAAGGAAGGATACTATCACCAACGGCAGTATTTTGAAGGGAGGAAAATTGTGATTGCCTGCACGTGACGCAAAGCCAAAGGACGGCAAAATTACAGTCAAATTACAGCTAGATTACAGCCAGGTCAAAGGGAGCGCTGGTAATCACGAACGACCAAAGAGGATTTCATAACCAGAACAGAAGTAGCGCATGCACCAATTGCATTTCCTCCCCACTAGACCTCTCATTCCCCCCCCCCCCCTCCAACCCCCACCCCCCACCCCACTCCTTACCTCACGTATCTTAATTCCCTGCTCACGTCTTTTCAGTAGATAAAATCAGCTTATTTCACTTTGTTATTTTGCCGCTCGAGAGTCATAAATATAGCTCGATGGAGTTAGGAGGGCACGGTGTGTTAGTCCACTCATTACCTTCCTTTGTGACCAATGGGACGATCATGTAGGCAACTACAGTCGTGAAAAGAACGACTCACAAGTTTGGTTTAACATTTTAAGTGAATCATATACATACACATACAAACGATAGCAAGGATAGCCACCCCACCCCCCACACACACATATCTCCTGTATATAATAAAGAGCAACATGCCTGGCTATATATATATATATATATATATATATATATATATATATATATATATATATATTACTTGATAGGCTACAAACCATATATATATATATATATATATATATATATATATATATATATATATATATATTATTACTATTATTATTATTATTATTATTACTTGATAAGCTACAAACCTAGCCGAAAAAGCGGGGTGTTATAAGCCCAGGGGCCCCAACAGGGAAAATAGCCCAGTGAGGAAAGAAAACAAGGAAAAATGAAATATTTTATGAACAATAACATCAAAATAAATATTTCCCATATAAACTATATAAACTTTAACAAAACAAGAGGAAGAGAAATTAGATAGATTATTGTACCCGAGTAGTCCTCAAGTAAGAGAACTCTAACCCAAGACCCAAGACAGTGTCCTTCTCCTAGAATAGATGCTAACCATAGCTAAAGAGTTTCTTCTACCCTTACCTAGACGAAAGTACCCTCTGAACAATTATAGTGCAGTAGTTAACCCCTTGGGTGAAGAAGAATTGTTTGGTAGTCTCCTTATTGTCAGGTGTATGAGGACAGAGGA
>NC_090752.1:47508109-47513109 GCF_036898095.1 Palaemon carinicauda
GAAATGAAGTTGACACGAGCCCCAAATCCTAAGCATATTATGCTAGTTCTCAATTACTGCTAAGTGTGTGTTTGTGTGGCTCGCATAATGTAAGCTTTGAAAGATTTCGGTTCAGAAAAGGTATTACAATAGTGAAATATGAAAAAAATTTGAGATATAAAATTTAAAAAGATGACATATGATATATATGTAAAATATAAATTCTAAAATATTTTTCGATCAATTGAAAAGGAGGATGAAGTCAAATTAAAGAAATATCTAAAATAGATGTATATAAAAGTAGATTTATTGAAAACCATTTCTTAATTTCTTGGAGATGAAGACGTATCAGAAATTATATAAAATCGAAAACCTATAATAAAGATAAATTTTTTTAAAACAAAAATTGATTTCTTATATATGTAAAACAATGGAAGTGTTTTGTAAGATACGATACAGATTACGAAGTTTCTTAATTAATTTGAGAGAAAGATTTTTTTAAAAACTCTTGTTTGTTCGGGTTTCTTTCTTTTATAGATTATTCATGAGACAAATCAAAAACTTCACATTCTATAACGTCACGTTATTTATCCTTCATCAGAATCAGCTGAAAATTATCAATAATATTCAGGTAATATTCAATTCTAAAGCGTTTTTCCTTCATGATTTTCCTTGATTTTGAAGTCACAGGAAATTAGAAATCTATGACCTTGTTTCTAAGCATTAATGTTTCATTTCTTCACGGAAATTTACAAATTAAGAATTCCAAAGTTTTCTTCGAATGATCAAATAGATTCATAAAAATCCATGAGTTTTAAATAAGCCATTGTAATTGATCGATTGATTTAAATGATTTAAAGTTTTCAGGCATCCTGACAAATAAGTAACTTTTCATTTATTGTTTCTAATTTCGTTAATGGAAATCCACATAAAAACAATATTAAGCAGCTTTTAATCCTAAAGTGGATACGTTTCCCCTTATTTTTGCAAACAGCAACAATTGAAATAGACGATCATTAGACTTACAAAACGCAAAAAAAATATAACCATTCCATCGTTTAAATAACTTATTTTGGCAAATTTTCCCCACTTGAATACCCTCTTCCTCCTACTGCGTATATAAGAATATTCGGATAAAGAGTTTTTTTTTTTTTTTTTTTTTTTTTTTTTTACCATCAAAACCACAGATGCCAGCAGCGACCGCTTTGGTCTATCATGGAAGCGATTGGATCTTCCTTTGATCGTTCCAAAGGCCTTTCCAGACTGTCGTAAGCTGTTTAGGGCCTTTGATCTGGAACACAAAGAGCGACTGTTAAATACTGACGGAATACGGATGGACAGAGAGACAAGCACTGCGAAACTGAGGTGTACGACATGCAAGGATGACGAAGGAAGACTAGATCACATTATTATTATTATTATTATTATTATTATTATTATTATTATTATTATTATACCTTTTAAAAATATTTCAAAAATTCGATAGCATTACTATGTTTAACAGATCAGTACTGACCGATATAACCGTATAGAGAGACAGCCAGTGACAACCTTCTTGGTAGAAGAGTCAATTGTCTCCTCAAGGCCATGGAATTCATACAACAAACTGGGTTACAGATTTTTCCACATAACATTCAAGATTGTTTCACTTCAGCCCAAGCAAAAGCAATGCCCTTTACAGCGGAAAAACTATTGAAGGATCTCAAAAAGTCCTTGAGATTCAAGTCTATGTTGCCTTAATTTTCACTTAATTTAGCAAATGTCCTTCAAGGATAAGAGGCCTTTGAAGAGATTATAACGCATTGGTCCATATGCTGTAAAAGGGCTGTGGTATTGGGGCTCTTTAGGTTGCTTACTTGTTAGATTTTCTAGCCTTGGGCTAGACACGGGCTCTTGCATTATGTGAAAAGCAACCCCAGGAATCACAGTTCTGTACCCCAACATTTCTGCCTCACACAAAATAGATCGTAAACAACTCGAATACCTGAGTTGTCTATCAAGTCTTCATGCAGGATCTACAGAGGACAGGCATTTTACCTCTTAGGAAAACTGTGTGAATAGAGCTAAGTAAAAATTCTATAGTGTCCAGTTAGAGAAAAAAAAAGGCAATGACTAACATACTTTGTTTACCATGTCATAAATGTATTTTTGGAAAACCATTTATATAAAGCTAACGTTTAATTATAGTTGCACATTGAAAAATGTGTTGATTAAGAATAGCTGAAGAAATGATAATATGATATATAGTATTCCGTGTTCAGAATGTAACTTTTTCATATCGGTCAAACATCCGAAGGCCCTTTCTGTCAGAACAAAACAGAATAAGATGGCTGTCTCCAGATGTTCGTTAATAATGCATTGATTGCCCATTGGCAAATAAGCTTAAGTCACAGAATCAGTCAGAAGCTAATACAGTAATCAATATTAGTAACCTTACCCAAATGAATATTTTGGAATCGTTTTGATTGCCTGTACCCAAGGTCACAATTAAAAATGGTCTGTTTTCCAGTAATCCTGGATTATCCTCTATTTTTCTTAAACATTTTAATGATTCCCATCTCCAGTATATAGATATATATATATATATATATATATATATATATACATATATATATACATATATATATATATATATATATATATATATATATATATATATTATGTATGTATAATATATGTGTATATATATATTACGTATATATAGGCCTATATATATGTATGTATATATATATATATATATATATATATATATATATATATATATATATATATATATACTTTCGTGGTTTTAATATTATATATACGAGTATGTATATGTATTATATATATAATATATATATTATATATTATATATATATATATATATATATATATTATATTATATATATATATATATATATATATATATTATATATATATATCATCATTACCAGCTAAGCTAAAATCCTAGTTGGGAAAAGTAGGATGCTACAATCGCAAGGGCTCCAACAGGGAAAAATTGCCCAGTGATGAAAGGAAATAAGTAAATAAACTATATGAAAAATTAATGAATAAAGAAAAATAAATATCTTAAAATCAGTAACAACGTCAAAATAGTTAAGTCATATATAAACTATGAAGAGAGGACTTATGTCAGCCTGTTCAAAATAAAAACATTGTCTGCGAGTTTGAACTTTTGAAGTCTCAACAACTTAACTGCCTGCGTGCGAAGATCGTTCCACAATGTGATCACAGCAGGTATATAACTTCCTAGAATACTATTATTATTATTATTATTATTATTATTATTATTATTATTTGCTAGGCTACAACCCTGGTTGGAAAAGCAAGATGCCATAAGGCCCAAGGGCCCCAACAGGGAAAATAGCCCAGTGAGGAGAGGAAACAAGGAAAAATTACATATTTTAAGAACAGTAACATTTACATGAATATTTCCAATATAAACTATGAAAACTTTAACAAAACAAGAGGAAGAGAAATGAGATAGAATTGTGTGCCCGAGTGTACCCTCAAGCAAGAGAACTCTAACCCAAGATAGTGGAAGACCATGGTATAGAGGCTATGGCACTACCCAATACTAGAGAACAATGGTTTGATTTTGGAGTGTCCTTCTAGAAGAGCTGCTTGCCATAGCTAAAGAGTCTCTTTTACCCTTACCAAGAGGAAAGTAGCCACTGGACAATTACAGTGCAGTAGTTAACCCTTGGGTGAAGAAGAATTGTTTGGTAATCTCAGGGTTGTCAAGTGTATGAGGACAGATAAGAATCTGTAAAGAATAGGACGGACTATTCGGTGTATGCGTAGGCAAAGGGAAAGTGAACCGTAACTAGAGAGAAGGATCCAATGTAGTACTTTCTGGCCAGTCAAAGGACTCCATAACTCTCTAGTGGTAGTATATTAACGGGTGGTTGGTGCCCCTGGCCAACCTACTACCTACGAAGGCAAGACTTTTAGAACTAATTGTATACCTAGTACTACGTACAGGATGATATGGTCTGTGAAGCTCTAAATGCAAATGATAATCAGAATTATTAAAAATCTTACGCAACATGCATAAAAAAAACTGACAAAACGACTGTGCCAGAGATCAATATCAAGACCGCAAGTTTTTTCCCGACAAATTGATTCTATCAGCTGAAGACCAGAGAGGGAGAACAATACTCGAACATTGTAGAAAGAAAGAATAAAAAATATCTCTTCAAAATAGATTGACACCGAAAACCTTAAAAAAATCCTTTCAGAAGGGCAATTTTTGTACAGTTAAAGTTTCATAATAAAATGACCGAATGTTTCTCAAAGAGGAAATACATTGATTAATTATTATTATTATTATTATTATTATTATTATTATTATTATTATTATTATTATCTTAAGAAATAAGCCAAAAAAAAATAATAACTTTTCTATGTAGCTTACAAGAAATTACGCCAAACACATATGATAACCGTTAACAGAAATAGCCAATAATTAACGTTGAACGAGAGAAAAGTATACATTTGTAGTTCACGAGAGAGAGAGAGCCTTATTGCCTTATTGCCTTATTTCTTGTTTGGGTTCCCCCAGGTCCCTCAGTGTGAGGCACCTCGAGAGAGAGAGAGAGAGAGAGAGAGAGTTCACGTTCTTCATTAAGTCCAAAGAGCCTCTGGTCGTAAATGCGAATGCAAAAGGGCAATATGCAGTGCTTGAGTTCCATCCACAGGAGGGCGAGACCTCATTTCGTTTGCATAGACGCAAACCGCCAGGGCTGGCGTCTGTCTGGAACCACGTTGCACAGTTGCAGGTAGCAACAAGGTTTGAGAGAGAGAGAGAGGAGAGAGAGAGAGAGGAGAGAGAGAGAGAGAGAGAGAGAGAGATATTAGATCATGGGGTCCTTTGTAACAAAGATCACATCGACTTGAAAGAAAAAAATCAAAACAATGAGAGAGAGAGAGAGAGAGAGAGAGAGAGAGAGAGAGAAGAGAGAGAGAGAGAGAGAGAGAGAGAGAGACCTTGATAACAAAGATCACATCGACTTGAAAGA
>NC_090752.1:47520609-47523109 GCF_036898095.1 Palaemon carinicauda
TATAACCCTAGTTGTAAAAGCAAGATGGTATAAGCCCAAGTGCTCCAACAGGGAAAAATAGCCCTGTGAAGAAAGGAAACAAGAAAATATATAAACTACAAGAGAAGAATAAACAATCAAAATAAAATACTTTAGAGCAGTAACATTGTCAAATTAGATCCTTCACATATAAACTATAAGAACTTTCAAAATATCAGAGGAAGAGAAATAAGAAACAACAGCATGCCCGAGTGTACCCCCAAGCAAGATAACTCTAATCCAAGACAATGGAAGGTCATGGTACGGAGGTCATGACACTACTCAAAACCAGAGAACAATGGTTTGATTTTGGAGTGTCCTTCTCCTAGAAGAGCTGCTTACCATAGCACAGTAGTTAACTTTTTAAGCGAAGAATTGTTTGGTAAGCTCAGTGTTGTCAAGTGTATGAGGACAAAGGAGAATATGCAAAGAATATGCTAGACTATTCGTTGTTTGGGTAGGCAAAAGGAAATTGAACCGTAAACAGAGAGAAGAATCCAATGTAGTACTGTCGGCCAGTCAAAGGACCCAATGACTCTCTAGCGGTAGTATCTCAACATGTGGCGGGTGTCCTGGTCAACCTACTACCTACCTATATATAATCCAAAAGAATTCTAATTGCTATTAATATTTATGATAAGAAAATTATCACTGTACACCACAGTTTTTTACAACGACAGAAATAGAAAATGATGCTTGGCATGTTCATTCGACATTTCCTTTCGAAATACAATATATGAGTTATTACAATTAGATAATCTTGATTCTACCTAAAGAAAACTCGAGTTACGAAAAGCTTTAGTCTGACCTATTCTTTACACATTCGCCTCTTTCCTCAGTCTTCTGAAAACACTACGATAACCGAAAAACTCTCCTTCACTCAAGGGGTTAACTACTGCACTGATGGTACTTTCCACTTGGTAAGGCTAGAAGAGACTCTTTAACTATGGTAAGCAGCTCTTCTAGAAGGACACTATAAAATCAAACCATTGTTCTCTAGTCTTTGGCAGTATCATAGCTTCTGTACCATGGTCTTCCACTACCTTGGGTTAGAGTCCTCTTGCTTGGGGGATCACTGAAACACACCATTCTATCTGTTGCCTTAATTACTTTCCTCACTAGACTATTTTCCCTGTTGGAACTCGGGCTTATAGCCTCCTGTTTTTCCGACTAGGGTTGTAGCTTAGGTAATAATAATAATAATAATAATAATAATAATAATAATAATAATAATAATAATAATAATAAATACATGCACATTACTCTTTCACATTCTCAAGTATATGTTCCACCCGACGTTTTTGTAAACTATTCTCTCTCTCTCTCTCTCTCTCTCTCTCTCTCTCTCTCTCTCTCTCTCTCTCTCTCTCTCTCTCTCTCTCCAATGCGTTGTTATTTAGTGCAACTCCCTTTTTTATGAATATTTACGGCCAAAACCTGCCACGCAGTATCATTCAGTGAGGCTGACATAGTAAAGGTCACCCAACGATCTCCTGCGACCTGGAATGGCATGATAAGACGATACGAATTGACCTCCGCTTCTTAGCCTTGAACTGCCTTCTCCTCCTAATGGGTGAGCTGACTTGGGAGTAATCTCTCCCTTGTATTACAGAGCAATGTTTTGATCAAGTTTTCCATGGGACAGAGTTTTTTTTTTTTTTTTTTTGGGGGGGGGGTTTCACTTGTTTAACTTATCATTCAAATCAAAATTTCTAGAAAAATTACATTTAGCTTTACTTGTCCGTTATGAAAAAAAGATTAAGAATCCACTTTATAACTCTGTATATAAATGTTAATTAAAACTTGGTTTTTGTTATCTGTAAAATCAATTTATTTATATTATGTTATATGACATGTTAAATGTTAATGTTCAAGATTAAAAATACTTTAATTTATAGTTATGTTTGGATGTTATTCTTTTGCTATTTTCTGTGATGAAATAATCAATAAGGGAATAAAACATCAAAGTAGATTTTTACACATTACATTTTGCTATAGTTAATCGTAACAGTTTTATACATACATACATACATACATACATGCTACTTCCTAGGGGCGTTGCGATTCTTATTCTAAATACTTTATACATACATTCATAGAGATAAATCACGCTTTTTTTTAAACTGTCCTGTAAATGATGGAAATCTTCCTAATTCTCTCATCCGGCTGCGAGAAAAGTATAGGGATCAGATATCGCGAAAGCATGACCATTTCGTCAATAACTATGGCTGGGAATTCCAATTTACACTGTTTGTTGTGACTGTCTCTGAAACAGTAAGTCAACTGAAGTTCCAAGAACACTGCTTGCCTGTTATCGCTCCAGTACATTTAACAAGCAGCCTTCAGACACACGCATGCACACAAACACACACACAATATATGTACACACACATATATATATACAGTATATATATATATATATATATATATATATATATATATATATATATATATATATATACACACATATATATATATATAT
>NC_090752.1:47530609-47533109 GCF_036898095.1 Palaemon carinicauda
GCATACTGAGTCAGCACCTTGTACTCGAGTAAATGTCAAGCACTTCACTTGATCCGTTAAAGGAATAACAGTTTACTTTCCTTATTTATTTCACTGAATAAAAATGACAGATTTTCCTTATAAAGTATATACCCTTGATAAAAGAACATTGCGTTGATTCATCTTAAACTAGCACCTCTTATTTGTTTGTGTGGCAAACTGTGCATATATTGAATACTGTTTCTTTTTATCATATATGGCTGCCGTGTCTCTTTAAGAATATTTCTATTGCAGTTGCATAGTTAGAACGCAATATTCAATCACGGACACGACTAAATCTCATCACTGCACTGGAAGCACTATGTTAGTGGCTCGCTCTGCGTCGACCTATACCACCAAGAAACGCTACCTTCGCGCGTTTCGTGTCACAGGCAGGAAAGCAACTACGTCGGGGGAGGGAGGGAGGGAGGGATGCGGTGATGCCTGCAAGGGAAAGGGGTGGGGAAGGAGAAATGTAGATGGGAGGGAGCCAGCTCTAGCAAGCAGGCCGGCAGGCAGAATCGGCAGCCAACCACTGCTCAAAGCAGCGACGGCGCAAGCATGAACTCAATACGGGAGGAAGGGTGGGGGTTTGTAGGGGAGCGAGGGGAAAAAAAAAAGGAGGAAGCGAGTGAGTGAGGATAAAAGAGATGTTGCAACACTTCTGGGAAACTTTTTTTCATTCTCCTACGGTACTAAAGGTGATACTAAAGATGTGGATCGTTTTCTGAATTGCATAAAAACCCAGCGGGTCAGCATCATTCAAACATTCATCTAGATTCGAAGATCAATTCTTCATTAGCGGGCTCAGTCATTATCTGCACAAGAGACAGGTCCGAATTATATACTTTGTGAACGTTTTCTCTTCATTCCGCTCCATTTCAGTCATTATCGGACACAAAGCACGCGTTCCCGCCTTGTCGATAAGCAGGGCTTTCCGAGGGATGCTCAAAGGAAGACATAATTCAAAACCTTATAAAACATTAAAATGGTGACAGTCAATAGCCAATGGATAACGTTACTAGATATTAGGAAATTTGGTACTTCGTGGCGTAACTCATTAGTTTGATAGCAAGTATTTATATAGTTAAGTATTATTTATGGATAATAATACTCGACTGACAGTGGTTCATATGAAATATAACAGCCCTTGTTCGTAACTGAAAATAGACCAAAATAAGTGAGCGCTGCTTAGCGAAAAGTAGCGAATGTAAGCCCCTCATGGCCGGTTGTGTGTTGTTGCTAGGCGTCTCCACGCATGGTCCCAGACAAAGATCCTGTGTGTTTGTATGACTGTCTGCGTGTACTTCGCACAATGTTACATGGTGACTGACACGCAGTGATTGATGACTCATGATTCGTCAAGTTTTGCATAACCAAAATCTAATAAATCTCTCGAACGCCTAAAATACCCAAATATGATAAGACAAATAAATAAATAACTGATGTTAGTTACCTATTTTTTTCAGAGCTCCCTCTGCATGGCATGGAATTATTACAGGCCATCTTAAAGATCGCGATGCTCGGAAAATGATAACCAAAGAATTTAAGAGTGAATTGAAGAAGAATGGCCAAAATGGTTAGTTAGTGGTTATATATATATATATATATATATATATATATATATATATATATATATATATATATATATATATATATATATATATATATATATATATATATAAATTTCTACCTCATACTTGGGATCGAACGCTAGCCCCTTCTAATGAAAGGCCAGACTAGCGTTCGATCCCAAGTATGGGGTAGAAATTTATTTTTATTTGAACACGATGTTGTGTTGATATTTATCCATATATATATATATATATATATATATATATATATATATATATATATATATATATATATATTCAATTAACACTAAGGTCACTGCTAGGGGTCATACTTTAACTGCTGAACTATGGAAGAACTTCACCCCTCAAACCTCTCTGCAAGAAACTTTCACAGCATTTCCTACTTATGTACAGTACTCTAAAGCAAAGGGCTCATCGGCTGCAAGTTGAACCCTTTGCAAATATAGTAATACTTATCTCTACCTTCCCCGCAGTCATGCACTTTCTGGATGCTAAAGCTCTTTTTCATATGCCTCTGTCATTGCATCTGTCTAGCAATTTCTAGGTCTTCTTCTCTCCCTCGTCTCTCTTGATTCTTCTAAAGTATCTAAACTATACACTTTATTTAATATATCACCCTAGATTCTTTCCATTTGATACTTCACTTATTATTATTATTATTATTATTATTATTATTATTATTATTATTATTATTATTATTATTAAGCTACAATCATAGTTGGAAACTTACGATGCTATAATCCCAATGGCTCCCAGGGAAAATAGCCCAGTGAGGAAAGTAAATCAGTAAATAAATTACAAGAGAAGTTTAAGAACAATACCAATATTGAAATAAATCTTTCATATATAAACTATGAAAACTTCAAAATAACAAGAGGAAGCGAAAT
>NC_090752.1:47538109-47650609 GCF_036898095.1 Palaemon carinicauda
AATAGCTGGGAGCCGTTCCATAGCTAATCTCATCCGTGGCTACTTCTGGTACTCGAGACGTAAACAAACGGGCGCCATTGCTTAAATGACGACACGACCGTCTTCATCCTGAAGCCAGTTGCTTGCCGATCACCATGATACAGCAGAGCAGGGTGGGACCTAAAAACTGGACGAAGTAGCAGGGAGGGTCCATCAGGACGCCATGGCTATCTCACCCAAAAATAGATTTTTCGCTTCGCTCAAAATCCGTTTTTTGGGCTCAAGCCATGGCGTCCTGATGGAAGAATACCAGAGAATCAATGTATCGTGGTAGATTTTCCCCTATTAGTAAGTGCCAAGGGCATTGACAAAATAGCATAGTAATCTTAGTAAAGAACCGTAGGGAAGAATCTTCCTGCCCCCCTTGGCAGTGAAGTTCCCACGGGCTATGCCGACGTCAAAGTGGTATTGAAGGGCTATTCACCCTGATAGAAGAACTTGAAGAACTTGGAGACGAAGCTGAATGTTTGGCATTCGTATAGGAACATTCTGAAAGCAGACCAGTGGTGGTTGGACACTGTGTGCTGAGAAGGTTGGTTTCATCTCCAGGGTATGAAGAGTAAGTATTCGTATTGGAACATTACATAATCAGAGTGAATATAAATTAAGAGTTAGTATCTTAATTTCTCCATGAACCATAAGGAAAGGGGATAATAAAACTATGACAGGCATGTATTTCATAGCAAGTAGGAGCTGATTGAGACGCACAGGTAATAAAATAGAAATTTTATTTCACAAATGCAGAAATTAAATGAATTGCAGCAATAAGTAAAGTTCATTTACAGTAATTATAATGTACATAGTAATAAAGACTTGCTCTTGAATCTGAAAAGGAATTTCAAATTTATTAGTAGGCACTCGTTCTCGAGGAACGTTAGTCTTTGATTAAAACACATCATGCTCAGGGCATGCGGCACTTGTGTGACAACTATGACATTTCACCTGGGATAAGAACAGTTATAAAAGCACTAAGTGTTTTCGACATCACTATGTATCGCTCGAGGGTCAACATAGGCACCCGAAGAGTTAGAGTCCCAAGTAACTCACTGTTCTATGCAGAGTTAGGTGCAGGTTTCATAACACTACCTGCGGCTACCACAAATTGTTTGACTTCGTGCACTTGTTTCGCATAATGTTTAAAAAAAACGCGCGAGGACTTCCAGCCTGTGAAGCTTTTAAGGCTTTCAAAGTCCATACTCTGAAAGAAATTCAGAGATGATGCAACTTTCCTAGGATCATGACCGGCGGGTGTACTGTCAGGATCCACTCTGCGAATGAAGTAGGTGATTTTCGCTCTTAATTGTTTCAGTGACAGGTCGCTGCCCGATGTTTCTCCTTTGAAGAGTTGGCCTCCACCAAAGTTCGAAGTTCTGCGAAGATAGACCTTGAGGCTCTCTACTGGGCATAAAGAGACATCTTCCTTCAGGGGGCATATTCACCAGGGACCCCATCTTTTGGTGGGTAATTCATTTTTGGCGAGAAACGTCGGATCAGGGGAGAGGGTAATGTCTCCTGTATCAGTAAACAGGATGTGACCCTCTTCTCTTGATAATGCCACTATTTCGCTGACTCGGGCTCCCGAAGCAAGAGCAAAGAGAAATATAACTTTCTGAGTCAGATCCTTGAGAGGGCATGAATCATTATCCAAGTTGGAGGCGAAATGGAGCACCTTGTCTAATGACCAGGAGATCGGTTTCGGTGGGGGTGCTGGGCGTAGACGAGCACATGCTTTCGGTAGTTTATTGAAGATGTCGCTGGACAGATCAATTTGGAAGGCATACAGAATTGGTCTGGTCAAGGCCGATTTGCAAGTTGAAATCGTATTGGCTGCTAATCCTTGTCCATGAAGGTGAATGAAGAAGGACATGCAGAAATCAATTGTGATTTCTTTAGGATTTTTTGTCTTGACGAAAGAGACCCATTTTCTCCAGGATGATTCGTATTGCCGTCTTGTGGATTCGGTCTTGTATTCCTCGAGGAAGTCTAAACTTTTCTTCGAGATCCCAAACCTCTTCTTTGCGGCTAGGGAGAGAAAATCATGAGATGAAGGTCCTTGATTTTCGATGATGAAGCGAAGACAGTCGACTTTTGTACTTGTTGGGAGAGAACTGGGCCCGGGAGAGGGATCAGCTTGGGCTGCAGCTCCAGGACCAGGGGGTACCAGTTGCTCCGGGGCCACTTGGGAGCCACTAGGGCCGCTGTCCCTTTGAAGGTTCTCAGTTTGGAGAGGACTTTCAGCAGAAGGTTGGTGGGAGGGAACAGGTAGATCTTGGACCATCTGTTCCAGTCCAGTGACATGGCATCCACTGCTTCTGCCTTGGGGTCCTCGTACGGGGCCACATACCGAGGAAGTTGATTGTTGTCGCTCGTTGCGAAGAGATCTATCTGAAGTTCTGGGACTTGGTGAGAGATGAAGGAGAATGATCTTGCGTCTAGAGACCATTCCGACTCTATCGGGTTTGTTCGAGATAGAGCATCCGCTGTCACGTTGCGGAATCCTTGTAGGTGAACTGCAGACAGGTGCCACTTCTTCTTCTCTGCCAGACGGAAGATTGGGAGAAGCACCTGATTTATCTGGGGCGATCTTGAGCCTTGGCGATTGAGACATCGAACTACCACCGAGTTGTCTAGGGTTAGACGAATGTGGATCGAGGGAGGCGGGGATAGTTTCTTCAGAGTTAGAAGGACCGCCATGGCCTCCAAGATGTTGATGTGGAACGTCTTGAACAGGGGAGACCAGGTGCCTTGAGCCTGTTTTTGGTGGGAGTGACCTCCCCAACCCTCCAGCGAAGCGTCCGTGTGGATGTTG
Source organism: Palaemon carinicauda (assembly GCF_036898095.1). Lineage (NCBI taxonomy): Eukaryota > Metazoa > Arthropoda > Malacostraca > Decapoda > Palaemonidae > Palaemon > Palaemon carinicauda. The sequence goes on from NC_090752.1 coordinate 47,540,958, forward strand.
AGTGATGGAGGTGGGTGTTGAAGAGGAATGGACCTTTTCAGGGCCTTTGCTTCCGACCACGGCTTGAGGAGAAGTCGAAGTCTGTTTGGTAGCCGTCTCTTGAGGTCTCTTCGAGCGATGGATGCAGAACGTCTCCAGACTCCCGCGGCATCCTTTAGCTGTGCACGAAGCACTGGGTTTGTTACTGAGGCGAACTGTAGAGAGCCTAGAACTCGTTCCTGCTGGCGTCTTGAAATCCGTTTGGATTTTAGTAGTCGCTTGACAGACCCTGCTATTTCCTTCCTTTTCTTCTGGGGGATGGAAAGGCGGTGTGACTGAAGGTTCCATTGGATTCCTAACCACTGGAACTACTGAGCTGGAGAGAGGCGAGATTTCTTCTCGTTTATCTTGAATCCCAGGTGTTCTAGGTACTGGGTGACTTTGTTGCAGGATTTTACACAATCCTCGGGCGATGGAGCCTAAACTAGCCAGTCTTCGAGGTAGGCCATCACCTGGACGTTTCGGAGGGGGAGCTGTTGTACTATGGCGTCCGCCAGCTTTGTGAAGATCCGAGGGGCCACATTGAGGCCGAAGGGCATGGCCCTGAAGGCGTAGCTTTTCCTTTGGAGTCGAAATCCTAGGTAGGAGGAACCGTGATGGTTCATTGGAACGTGCCAGTAGGCATCCGCCAGGTCTATGGAGACCGTGTAGGAACCTCGAGGCAGAAGGGTCCTTATCTGTTGAAGAGTCAGCATCTTGAACTTGTCGTTCGCTATGAACTTGTTGAGGGGGGATAAGTCCAGAATGACTCTGAGTTTGTCGGAGTCTTTCTTGGGGACACAAAACAGTCTTCCTTGGAACCTGGTGGACTTTACCTTCCTTATCACCTTCTTGTTCAAGAGATCTAGGACATATTCTTCCAGAAGGGGGGTTGATTGTTGGAAGAACTGCTGGAATGTTGGGGGTGGTTGAGTCCAACTCCAGCCTAGACCCTTCTTGACGATGCTGTGTGCCCAGGGATCGAAGGTCCAACGATCCTGAAATTGGCGGAGTCTTCCTCCCACCGGAAGCACTTCATTGCTTCTGGTGTCCCGAGGGCTTGCTGCCTCGGCCGCTAGCTCCCTTTCCTCCTCTGCCTCTGGAGGGACGGCGAGACGCGTCTCTGCCTGCACCTCTGTTTGAGCCTCTACCTTTGGGACGAAAGGTAGTCGTCTGTTGCTCGAAAGCAGGGGTGAAGACCGGTGACTGTGACAACACCGGTTGGGTGACCAGTTGAAAGGTCTGTTGTGGCTGAGCTGCCACTTGGGAGGTAGCGGGTCCCGGAAACTGACGTCTTGGTTGACGTTGCTGGGGTTTCTGTTTCGAAGATTTCCTCTTAGGTTGAGGTCCGTCGTCCTGAGAGGATTTCCTCTTCTTTGACATGCCCCACTTGTGGAGAAGGTTCCTATTCTCCGTGGCGGCTTTGTCGGTTATCTCCTTCACAAGGTCAGAAGGAAAGAGGTGTTTGCCCCAGATGTTGGAGGAAATCAGCCTCCGGGGTTCGTGTTTCACAGTGGCACCTGCGAACACGAATTCACGACAGGCTCTCCGAGCCTTCATGAAGTGGTACATGTCCTTCACCAGGGTTGCCATGTGGGATTTGGCAAGTACCCTGTAGTGGTCTGGTACTCTGGTGTCACAGGCCATAATGTCAAGTTGGACCTGGTGGGACATAGATGCTGCGAGCCTCTCCTTCGTATCTTGTTCCCGACGAAGGAGGTGATCGTTAAGTTTCGGGAAGTCTTCATTAAACTGACGTCCGGCGACGTCAGGATCTAGCTTTCCCACGACGAAAGTATGCTGGATGTCCTTCCAGTGTCGAGCGTCAGGGGGAGTAACTATGGAGAAGGGTCTGCACTCCTCCAGTGCAGGGCAGGCTTTCCCCTCTTCCACAGCTTTAAGGCACGCAGCGAAGGCCTTTTCCATGAATGGAAGTACCGCATTTTCAGGTGCGACGTAGGTAGGGTGCTTCTTGCTCAGGGCCGGAAGCTTAGAGCAGGTAAAACCCCTACTCTTGAACGTGTTGGCTAGCATAGCCTGGGCCTTCGCGAGATCGAACACTATCTCTTCTTTCGGTTCGGTCTCTTCTTTAGAGGCAGGTTCAGAGCGAAGTCGGACGTAACAGTCCGGGTAGGCCTCAAAATTTGGGAAGAATTCCTCATCTTCCAGGGGGACCGAGCCGATCTTGTCGCTGACAAAGATTCTGCCGGTCGCTATCACCATATGCTCAGCATACCTCCATGGGTTGGCATGAGAGCAAGCGGGGAGATCCTTAACCGAGATCTTCTTCGGTTCTTTGAGTCCCATCATGGACCTGATGAACTCCTGATTCTCCTTTAACTTGTCGTCCATGACGGCTCTAATCAACCGGATCATTTCCTGAGTGGATGATGAGGGTTCCGGGGTCGTGGAGGTAGACGGTAGAGACACTTCCGTCGGTGTAGGAGTAGGGGCGGAGATGGAAGGAGGAGCGACCTCTTGCTCCGACTCGGCGTATTCCACCTGGTCTTCGTCATCTTCAGCTCCTTGAGCCATGAGGGTCTTCTCCGTACCCTCCGAGACATCCGACATGTGTTCGTCATCATCGGAATCTAGGCGGCAATCGTGCATGGACTGGGCCATGACTACATCAGGTTCCACCGTAATTTGGACAGTGGGGATCAAATCCTTGGGCACCACAGAATCAGGGGAGGCCTTTGGGAACAGAAGTGACCTCAATTCTTCAGTGGCCAGGTACGGTCCGGTGGCATTCTTCTGGAAGCCACACACCCATTTGCGTAGCTTCTCTCGAGCAATGTCCCTGATCTCCGCTGAGGGAGAGTTATGGAAGCCATCAGCTATGTGAGCCTGGCAGACCGTACAGTTCAGCGGGTCCCAGAATTTCAAATCCCCTTTCTTGTTAGCACAAGGGGCGTGAGTCCTGCAAGCCGTATGCCCGTAGAAGTGCGGGCGTTTCACAGCGCAGAAGTCGAAGTCACACTTCATCTGCTCCTCCTGTGGAAGAAAGAGAAAATGAGTATGGGGGGAGTCATAAGAATGGCTCTTAATCTAAGTTAATATTAATCAATAATTTTAACTTAATGAAGGGTGTGATGCATAGAGATTGAAGTAGTAAAGAAAACATACTCCATGCATCCCGCCCGGCTGGCTACCACAAGCTTTATCCTTGGATAATCCGAGATGGTCGAAGGCACAGGATAGTATTTCTTAGAAGTCCATAGGGCAATGGAATTCCATGGAAAATGCCAAGGATAAGTTTGGGACCGAGGCCACTCAGTCCCAAATTAGGGGGCTAACAGGTCCCTTAGGGTAACTGCTTCAGGCAACCAGCCGCGCTAAGATACACGCAGCATGCTGGAATTTTGAAGAATGCAAAGAGACAGCATGATTACTAATAAAACAGTACCAAGGCACTGATCTAATAGCGTAAACAGGCCATCTGTTTGCAGTGTAGGGCTATCAGTATTCATATGATAGCTAGTAGAAGGGGGTGCAAGTAGTCTTGACGCCTCAGGGGGGTTCCGGCAGACCTCCGGCACGCCGGAGGCCGCTCCAGCAGAGTTTCTGGCATTAGAACAGACAATATATAAGTCAAGAGTAATACCAGGGTGGCGGCCGCCGGCACAACGGCGGCACGCCGGCAGAGGAGCGGCGGCTCAGGCAGTCGGAGGATGCCGGATTGGTGACTGGGACAAGGATGGTTATAGCGGAACCAGGTTGCCGGCAATGGATGCCGGCACTCCGGTGGCCGACCGGCAGGCGGACGGCGAAGCTAGGAGGAAGGAGGAGAGCCATCGGCAGGAAGCCGGCGGCGGTCGGCAGTCCCCCGGCACGCGGGGGGCTGGCGGCATGAGGGTAAGGGGAGAGTCACCAAGGTAGGAGGCGGGTATCGCCGACAGTGGAGGCGGCTAGTGACCGGCACCCGGATAGTGAGAGAGACAGGGGGAGGGATGTAAGAAGTCCAGTCATGGACTCCCAGACATCCCCCCCTGAGAGGGTGTACCCATGATAGAGGCTGGCTCTATCCCCCAGAAGCAGGGGTCTCAGAGGACCGGGAGCTAGGGTAGCCCAAGGGAGGGCTAGGGGACACCCAAAGAGGGGGAGACCTCTAAATACAGAACACATCCAGTGGCTAACCCCATAGGACACTATGAAGGGTATATGTACCAGAGCGGACTGCACATAGAAGCTCAAGGTAGCCCTATCACTCCACCCTAAGGAGGAGTTGTAGGACAGGGGACAGATGGGTATAGACTAACCTAAGTGTAGGCTAGGCTATACAAGAGATAGGTGGGGAGGGGAGAAGAGAAGAGTCTTCCATGGAAGGGGTTCTGTACCAGAGCGGCCACTAGGGAAAGGGAGGACACTCCCTAACCTAATATAAGGCAGCCTGGCTGAAACGGTGCATGGGTACAGTTTCAGCAGGGGACAGAATAACCCTTCCAAAACCTAACCTAGAGCAGGGCTAAAAGCCCTGAACTAGGAAAGATAGAAGACATATCGCTATCGCAGGACAGTCATAGACTAGTCCTAGCCATAGAGGAAGGGCTAGCCGTTCCTCACTCTCGGACGCAACCCTAAGGGGGGTTCATTCCCTTAGGGAGGACTGAGAGGCGATAATATACTCCGTTAGGCGCTTGATCCCTTTACTTAGTAAGGGAATCAAGGCTAAACAGAGGGAATGCCAAGGGCAGGGGGATGAAGGAAGCATATAGGGGTCCTACAAGTAGGTTAGGTTAGGAAGGGACACTAACTAACCTATCCCCTATATGGTCCCTGAAGGCGAAAAACACTTGCATCACAGTCGAAAGTATTGTAAAATAATACCACTATCTTCATAACTTAGCCTAGGATCACTAATAAAATCATGCATGAACACTGATATATAGGCGCTCTGGCCTGGGGGCTATAGTAGCCTACTGGTATGAGGTCAATCGATGACCGATAAAAAGTGTCAAAACACGATATAAAAGTTCCTAGCTATGAAGACTAAATAAACTAATGTTATCGATTAGTAAATAAGGCCGGAAGCGTTGTTGTGGCTAACTAAATAAGGCATGCATAACAACAACGACGCCATAAAATGGCGGGTCCGGTAGAGGCACAGCTCTGCCACAAAACACCAAATATCTCGGAAAGTAATATTTACTTTACGGTCAGAGCTTAACTAAACAATACTGGAACCTTGTACTCAACTTTCCAGAAGAAGGCGAGGCCGAAGGTAGCGACATAACGTAGATGCAAAGCGATAAGTAAGGCACAGGGAAAATCCGTCTAAGTAGGGCGAGCTACTGAACAAAGGATGGAGACGGTCGTGACGTCATTTAAGCAATGGCGCCCGTTTGTTTACGTCTCGAGTACCAGAAGTAGCCACGGATGAGATTAGCTATGGAACGGCTCCCAGCTATTCTCAGCCCTTACACACCGAAGCATTAACTCTGCTCGGGGTGTAGATAGCTATGTGGCGCGTTAATACATGCGTCCCCTGTTGATATACGATGTCTTAAAAGGGAAACCTTTAGGATACTCGCTCCAGAAGTTAGAATTCTGTGATAACCTGTGGTTAAATTCTCTGGGAATATCTTAGTAGTTATTTACCCAAGGAAGCTACCAAAAAGGAACCTTCCATCAGGACGCCATGGCTTGAGCCCAAAAAAGAAAATTGGAAGAGACATAAAATAGTGTACCCGCAAGCAATAGAATTCTACCCTAAGACAGTGGAAGACTATAGTACAGAGGCTATGGCACTACTGTACCCTAGACTTGAGAACAATGGCTTGATTTTGGAGTTTACTCCTAGAAAAGCTGCTTACCATAGCTAAAGATTCTCTAATACCTTTACCAAGAGGAAAGTGGCCACTGAACAGTTATAGCGCAGTATTAACCCCTTGATCGAGAAGAAATGTTTGATAATCTCAGTGTTGTCAGGTGAATGAAGACAGAGGAGAATCTGTAAAGAATAGACCAGACTATTCTGTGTATGTGTAGGCAAAGAAAATATGAACCTTAACCAGGGAGAGTGATCCAAAGTAGTACTGTCTGGCCAGTCTCGAGCGGGAAAAAAAACTTTATTATACAAATTCACAAAATAAAAAGGAGACAAAGATCTGAAAAATCATCGCCTAATAAGTTTACTCTTAGTAATATATAAAATATTCACACAGATCATATAAGGCCGAATATATATATATATATATATATATATATATATATATATATATATATATATATATATATATATATATATACATATATATATATATATATATATATATATATATATATATATATATATATATATATATATATATATATATATATATATATATAATACTGAAGAATATATGACACCGGATAATAATTCTTCCATAATGGTAAAGTTATTGAGTCCCTTGACTGGCCAGACTATTACACTGGATCCCTCTTTTTCGTTGCGTCTCAATTTTTCCTTTGTCTACATCGTCTTGGTCTACACATACACCGAACACAGTGGTCTGGCCTATTCTTTCCACATTCTCCTCTGTCCTCGTACACCTGACAACACTCTCCTTGGATAACAATGAGATTATCTAACAGTTCTTTACTCAAGGGGTTAACCACTGCCCTGTAATTGTTCAGTGGCTACTTTCCTCTCGGCAAGGGTAGAAAGGGCTCTTTAGCTATGGTAAGCAGCTCTCTTCTAGGAGGGCACCCCAAAAGCAAACTATTGTTCTCTAGACTTGGGTAGTACCATAGCCTTTTTAGGCTACCATGGTCTTCCACTGTTTTGGGTTAGAGTTCTATTGCTTGAGGGTACACTCTGGCACACCATTCTATCTTATTTCTCTCCCTCTGTTTTTAAGTTTTTATAGTTTATATATGAAACATTTATTTCAACATTGTTACTGTAGGCGTAGGAAGAGATGATGATGATGCTGACTAATCTTAAAACATATTTATGTTCCTTTCTTCATTTAGCTATTTTTTTTTTTTCATTTTGGAGCCGTTGGGCTTATTTCCCAACTGGGGTTGTAGCAATAATAATAATAATAATAATAATAATAATAATAATAATAATAATAATAATAATAATGTTGAGTTTTACTTCATTTTGGGGATATATGTATGATAGCGGCCACTTGTATGTATTATTGTCTAACTTAGAATACAACAGTGTAAGGGGGGTCGCAGGGGGCGTTATTTCACTCCCCCCCCCCCCTGTTAGGTATGTAGGTAAGGACACGCCTTGTAGGTTAGGTTAGAGGGGGAGGGGAGTTTAGGTTAGTTGATGTCCATATTTAATCAACGCATGAGGAACTGGTCGCTGATATACAAAGGGCCCCATTTTTGTATTTGGACGCCATCTATGAGTCTTAAGCAACACTGCGACTACCGTATTAAATTATATTAAGATTTACTTTATTATTGTATTTGGACGCCATCTATGAGTCTTGAGCAACACTGTGACCACAGTATTAATTTTAAATTATATTAAGATTTACTTTATTATTGTATTTGGACGCCATCTATGAGCCGTGACCAACACTACGACTACAACATCAAATACAAATTGAGGTTTATGTCAATAGTGTATTTGGACGCCATCTATGAACTGTGGCCGACACCACTGTCCAGTGTCCACTCTTCTTTAGTGAAGCACCAACTTTATCGTATCCTCCATCCGTGTTTGCATATTTAGTCCTTTCGGACCTTTCGTTGTAAGTGGCTTGGTGGGTAGTGAACGTTAATGTATTAAGATATTTGTATGTTAAATCATTAAACGAATCCATTGGTGTTACTGTATTGCCGTTTGATACCTTGATGTTTACCACAAGATTTTTATTTAGCCTGTGCAAATTAGTGTAGGCCGATAAGATAGTTAATAATGCTGAAGTTTTTAATTTTCCAGAATCGTATTCTGAGAAAGTCGCTCTTTATTTTGATGCCCATAACTTTATCTTTAAAAACGGTTAACCAATCTGTGATCACATTTGGAAACTTGTTTTGGTGTATGAAAGTTCTGCATGACTGCATCTTTTCCAGTTTAAAGGTATGTCGAAATACTGGTATCATAGTTATGGACGGAAAAATTTTTTTCTACCAAGAAACTCTTGTTAACTATAGTAAAACTACTTTTTTCCTGTTGAACAATTGTAAGGAATTTCTGTGTGAAATGTATCTTTTTGGTTGGTACAAAAAGTAAATTAATTTACTGTATTAGTATTACACCAATCAAAAGTATTAGATGTTTTTAAATTACATCATAATCATTTGATTTTTAAGTGCTAAATGTGTATCACCAGTAACAACACCAAAACTATGTATGAAAATAGCCTATCTGGGAGATGCAACTATTTCAAAGTTAAGGTCTTCCTTAGTCACCAAAATTACAAGTGTTCTAACCTTACCATCCCTAACCTAACCTAGTATTCATGATCCATACTTGGCTTAGAGCTCATGTAACCAAACTTGAATGAGGCTGTCAAAAGTGCAGGGATTGCCCCAAATATCTAGCCTAAGTAAGAATACACCTGGGAACTTAAGCAGAAAAACTTAGCATGGTTTAACTAGTTCAAGATAATAGGTAAATATAATGTTAAAGAAAAATAGAAAATATGCTAAAGGTGCATGAGAATACTGCATGGGCTCTTTGCAACCTTCACCCCCAAATGTCAGCAATGACCTTTGATTAGAACAATACTACACAATTTTTCATTGGTCAAGTATATACAGTATTTATTTGCTCATGTTCCCTAAGGTAAAAGGTAAATATGATACTTTAAATACCAGTAAAACTAGAATTCCCTATAAGAAATGGAAGTGCGCTGTCTAGTTTGGTATTTTTCTCTACATGTTTAATAGGAGTTGCGGCATAATAACTTGCGTATCGGTCAATTAAGATGTGAAGTATCTTTTACAGATGAGAGACTGATGGTGAGTTATTGCATATGCTTTGGTTCCGATGTTAAGGGAGCTTTCTTTGTATTTACAATATTGTATCTGTCGGGTGGTTTTTTTAAACCTACTATGGCTTACAAGTACTTTTAAAGGTAAAGTTTTACTGCATTACAGATTCTCATTTCCAACAGAAAATATGTTTTCCTGTAGTAAATAACGTGATTTGACCGAGTTTGACCTTTATTTCAACTGCAAACAAACAGAACAACCAGTTCGGCTAACTTTAGGTATACGAACTGGTTGCTGTTATTACGACTGAAATGAAGGTGAAAACCGGTTAAAGCACTTTATTTTCTACAGGAAAACATTTATTTTCTGCTAAAATGTTTAAATATAAGGTCTCTTGTTATAAATTTTCTGTTAAAATGTCTAGATATAACTTCCGTGTCACTTCACTCATCAAGAACGTATGTACTGTGAACGTTAACATTAGCAATGTTACGCAACGTTACCAACGTTATGATACCATTGCTAACGTTAGCAATGCTACGATAATATTGGCATGTGTATTTTAAAGCATTTTTCCATATACCCTTTACACAATATATAAAAAGGTACAAAAGGGTACAGAAGCTAACAAATCCACGTAACCTAACATAGAAGTTCCCAGGTCACAACCCTTAGCCGGGGGTAAGACCCCAAACCCCCTTTCCAGGTCACAACCCCTAGCCAGGGGCAAGCCCCCGGACCCCCTTCCCCCGGTCACAAACCTTCCCAGGTCACAACCCCTATCCAAGGTTGTACCTGCAAATATACAAAATTAAAGAAATTAGTGACCTACTTATGACCGCAACGACAAAACTTGTGGGTCACGGGGGTGTTGTGACTCTGACGTCTTAAATTCTGTACATCCAAATCGCCGTTTCTTCTTTGTCTTAAATTAGTACTACACTTGGGACACTGTAAACATTGGGCTATTACATTATGAGATTTAAGAAAATTATCAACATTGGAATTCAAAATGCTTTCAAGTATGGATTGCTGCAGACGTTACAAGTATCTAAAACTTCCATTGTAAAATACGCAAAAAGACATCACTCGAACTAACAAAGACCTGACTTGGACAAAGGTTTCCACGGAAAAGGGTTTGTTGGAAGGTGGGGGTTGGGAAATATTAATCCCGTGCAAACTTTCCATACGTAAGGGTTCGTGATTGGTTAATGGAAAAATAACGGAGTCTAGAGAGTAAACATGAATGACCCAGAATGGGAAACTTGTGCAGAGCAAGTATTTATGTGAAATCTGGGCATGACAAGGTAATAACAAATTGTGTAAAAGTAATATAGCAAGATAAAATGGAGTGCATGATAAATAATATTTAATGGGTATATAAAATGAGGTGATTTTATAAGATATCTGATAATAAAACGAGTAATTCTTGGGTCAAACGTAATATGTATACGAGGGTATTACATAAAAGAAATGGTATAGTTGTACTGAATCAAGTAAAATACTTGAATAAAGCGGGTAAAGTCGAATAGTTGAATGAGGTGGTTAAAATGATGTAGGGGAAAATGGGGAGGGGTTATAAGAGAAGAAGTAATCCTATTGGTGGAGGGGGAGTTTATGTGCAGGTGGGAGGAGTTTATGCGCAGAAGGTCGAAAGTTGCTACATACAAACGAAAGAACGAGAGCCACTACAACCGATTGGTAGAATGACAACTAAATGAAAAACACTGATAATGTTAGTATGTTACGCTAATATTGCTAATGGCAGCTCAATATTACCGTATTTTATCATTGGTTTATTATACATCCAAGAAGGTAATGTAATGTATAGAAAAGAAAAGGCTTGTTTTACCTTTATATACCAATTCCCTAGTATATTTTCCCCACCCAAAACCGCGAGTTCCCACTGGGGGTCCCCCGTTATTGTGGGATATAGATACTGTATATATAAATATTTCTGAAACTATTCATTTGTGACGGGAACGAGTGTCATTTTTGAAGAGAGTGGAATTTTTTCTATTGAAAAAAAATAGTTTTATCCCTACGTTACATTGCGCTGTAACACAGTACAATAATACCCTTTGAAAGTTCCCAGATGTTTTTCTAAAACAGCCATTTTTTTCCAACTTCTTCACTTTCAACTTTACTACCATCACATAAAGACGTCTCCATGAGGGAACCTTAGGGAAGTACAATCTATTTTGAAATTTAATGTCATTATGTCGGCAATTTATTATGATGGAAATGCTCCCTGTTCAGTGTATAGCTAATTTTCACTTATGTGAAATTAGAAAATAACCGTGAAATAATGATGCACATTTATTAAAAGATCATTGTGTGATCCCTCAAAGGTTAGTGTCCCAAGTGCAATTCTGACTTAGTTTTTAGAGAAGACCGGCACATTTTGTACTGCAACACTTCTGTAAAGATTGCCAAGACAAAAAAGAGATTTAGGCCTAGGTATCGATCATGAAGTAAGTATTTATTAGTGATTTACTGGTAAATATGATACTTTAATATCTAGCCAAATATATGAACCATATATCTTTCCTACTCACTATCTTGTGTTTTATGCATTTCTGAACATGATTATTGGGGCAAATCACCTGTTCATGAGTTTTTGGACCTCCTTATATAAAGACAATTATGGGGGCCCCCAGTGTGAAACCGTTGTTTTTTGGGGTGGGGAAATTTCATAAACGAGTGATTTGCAGCCATAATAATGGTCAGAAATGCAAAATAAGCACAAGATAGCCAGTTGGAAAAGTATTTGCTTCATGTAAGTGGCTGAAAACTGGTCAAAACAGGATTATTTAACACTTTTGAAATCTGTAAAAGGGTACAGAACCTAACAACCCACCTAACCTAACCTAGTAGTTCCCAGGCCTCCCCTTCTCAGGTCACAACCCCTAGCCAGGCCCCCCCCCCCCTTCTCAGGTCACAACCCCTAGCCAGGCCCCCCCCCTTCTCAGGTCACAACCCCTAGCCAGGCCCCCCCCCCCTTCTCAGGTCACAACCCCTAGCCAGGGCCCCCCCCCCTTCTCAGGTCACAACCCCTGGCCAGGGGCCCCCCCTTCTCAGGTCACAACCCCTAGCCAGGGCCCCCCCCCCTTCTCAGGTCACAACCCCTAGCCAGGGGCCCCCCCTTCTCAGGTTACAACCCCTAGCCAGGGGCCCCCCCTTCTCAGGTCACAATCCCTAGCCAGGGGCCCCCCTTCTCAGGTCACAACCCCTAGCCAGGGGGCTCCCCTTCTCAGGTCACAACCCCTAGCCAGCCCCCCCCCCCCTTCTCAGGTCACAACCCCTAGCCAGGCCCCCCCCCCTTCTCAGGTCACAACCCCTAGCCAGGCCCCCCCTTCTCAGGTCACAACCCCTAGCCAGGGCCCCCCCCTTCTCAGGTCACAACCCCTAGCCAGGGCCCCCCCTTCTCAGGTCACAACCCCTAGCCAGGGCCCCCCCCCCTTCTCAGGTCACAATCCCTAGCCAGGGGCCCCCCCTTCTCAGGTCACAACCCCTAGCCAGGGCCCCCCCCCCCTTCTCAGGTCACAACCCCTAGCCAGGCCCCCCCCCTTTCTCAGGTCACAACCCCTAGCCAGGGGCCCCCCCTTCTCAGGTCACAACCCCTTGCTTGGGGCAAGCCCCCCTGAACCTCCCTTCCCAGGTCACAACCCTTAGCTTGGGGCAAGCCCCCTGGACCCCCCTTCCCAGGTCACAACCTCTAGCTGGACCCCCCTTTCCAGGTCACAACGTGTAGCCGGACCCCCCTTCCCAGGTCACAAATCATAAGTAAATTACAAATAAGTCCTTACATTGATAAAGCAAATCACAAATAAATCCTTACCTTATGAAAAAGTAAATCATAAATAATTCCTTTATGATTGACACCAAAACGGATTTTGAGCGAAGCGAAAAATCTATTTTTGGGTGAGATAGCCATGGCGTCCTGATGGAAGGTTCCTTTTTGGTAGCTTCCTTGGGTAAATAACTACTAAGATATTCCCAGAGAATTTAACCACAGGTTATCACAGAATTCTAACTTCTGGAGCGAGTATCCTAAAGGTTTCCCTTTTAAGACATCGTAAATCAACAGGGGACGCATGTATTAACGCGCCACATAGCTATCTACACCCCGAACAGAGTTAAGGCTTCGGTGTGTAAAGGTAGAGAATAGCTGGGAGCCGTTCCATAGCTAATCTCATCCGTGGCTACTTTTGGTACTCGAGACGTAAACAAACGGGCGCCATTGCTTGAATGACGTCACGTTCGTCTTTATCCTGAAGCCAGTTGCTTGCCGATCACCATGATACAGCAAAGCAGGGCGGGACCTAAAAACTGGACGAAGTAGCAGGGAGAGTCCATCAGGACGCCATGGCTATCTCACCCAAAAATAGATTTTTCGCTTCGCTCAAAATCCATTTTTTGGGCTCAAGCCATGGCGTCCTGATGGAAGAATACCAGAGAATCAATGTATCGTGGTAGATTTTCCCTTATTGGTAAGTGCCAAGGGCTTTGAACAAATTAGCATAGTAATCTTAAAGAACCGTAGGGAAGAATCTTCCTGCCCCCCTTGGCAGTGAAGTTCCCACTGGCCATGCCGAGGTCAAAGTGGTTATTGAAGGGCTATTCACCTTGTTAGAAGAACTCGGAGACGAGACTGAATGGTTGGCATTCGTATCGGAACATTCTGGAAGGCAGACAGGTGGTGGTTGGACACTGTATGCTGAGAAGGTTGGTTTCGTCTCCAGGGTATGAAGAGTAAGTATTCGTATTGGAATATTACTTTGTAAGAGTGAATATAAAATAAGGGTTAGGACCTTAAAATCTCCATGAACCATGAGGAAAGGGGATAATAAAACTATGACAGGCATGTATTTCATAGCAAGTAGGAGCGGATTGAGACGCACAAGTAATAAAATAGAAATTTTATTTCACAGTTGCAGAAATTAAATGAATTACAGCAATAAGTAAAGTTAATTTACAGAAATTATAATGTACATAGTAATAAAGACTTGCTCTTGAATCTGAAAGGGAATTTCAAATTTATTAGTAGGCACTCGTCCTCGAGGAACGTTAGTCTTTAATTAAAACACATCATGCTCTAGGCATGCGGCACTTGTGTGACAACTATGACATTTCACCTGGGATAAAAACAGTTATAAGAAAGCACTAAGTGTTTTCGACATCACTATATATCGCTCGAGGGTCAACATAGGCACCCGAAGAGTTAGAGTCCCAAGTAACTCACTGTTCTATGCAGAGTTAGGTGCAGGTTTCATAACACTACCTGCGGCTACCACAAAATGTTTGACTTCGTGCACTTGTTTCGCATAATGTTTGAAGAAAACACGCGAGGACTTCCAGCCTGTGAAACTTTTAAGGCTTTCGAAGTCCATACTCTGAAAGAAATTCAGAGACGATGCAACTTTTCTAGGATCGTGACCAGCGGGTGTACTGTCGGGATCCGCTCTGCGAATGAAGTAGGTGATTTTCGCTCTTAATTGTTTCAGTGACAGGTCGCTGCCCGATGTTTCTCCTTTGAAGAGTTGGCCTCCACCAAAGTCCGAAGTTCTGCGAAGATAGACCTTGAGGCTCTCTACTGGGCATAAAGAGGCATCTTCCTTCAGGGGGCATATTCTCCAGGGGCCCCATCTTTTGGTGGGTAATTCATTTTTGGCGAGAAACGTCGGATCCGGGGAGAGGGTAATGTCTCCTGAATCAGTAAACAGGATATGACCCTCTTCTCTTGATAATGCCACTATTTCGCTGACTCGGGCTCCTGAGGCAAGAGCAAAGAGAAATATAACTTTCTGAGTCAGATCCTTGAGAGGGCATGAATCATTATCTAAGTTGGAGGCGAAATGGAGCACCTTGTCCAATGACCAGGAGATCGGTTTCGGTGGGGGTGCTGGGCGTAGACGAGCGCATGCTTTCGGCAGTTTATTGAAGATGTCGCTGGACAGATCAATTTGGAAGGCATACAATATTGGTCTAGTCAAGGCCGATTTGCAAGTTGAAATCGTATTGGCTGCTAATCCCTGTCCATGAAGGTGAATGAAGAAGGACATGCAGAAATCAATTGTGATTTCCTTAGGATTTTTTGTCTTGACGAAAGAGACCCATTTTCTCCAAGATGATTCGTATTGCCGTCTTGTGGATTCGGTCTTGTATTCCTCGAGGAAGTCTAGACTTTTCTTCGAGATCCCAAACCTCTTCTTTGCGGCTAGGGAGAGAAAATCATGAGATGAAGGTCCTTGATTTTCGATGATGAAGCGAAGACAGTCGACTTCTGTACTTGTTGGGAGAGAACTGGGCCCGGGAGAGGGATCAGCTTGGGCTGCAGCTCCAGGACCAGGGGGTACCAGTTGCTCCGGGGCCACTTGGGAGCCACTAGGGCCGCTGTCCCTTTGAAGGTTCTCAGCTTGGAGAGGACTTTCAGCAGAAGGTTGGTGGGAGGGAACAGGTAGATCTTGGACCATCTGTTCCAGTCCAGTGACATGGCATCCACTGCTTCTGCCTTGGGGTCCTCGTACGGGGCCACGTACCGAGGAAGTTGATTGTTGTCGCTCGTTGCGAAGAGATCTATCTGAAGTTCTGGGACTTGGTGGGAGATGAAGGAGAATGATCTTGCGTCTAGAGACCATTCCGACTCTATCGGGTTTGTCCGAGATAGAGCGTCCGCTGTCACGTTGCGGAATCCTTGTAGGTGAACTGCAGACAGGTGCCATTTCTTCTTCTCTGCCAGACGGAAGATTGGGAGAAGCACCTGATTTATCTGGGGCGATCTTGAGCCTTGGCGATTGAGACATCGAACTACCACCGAGTTGTCTAGGGTTAGACGAATATGGATCGAGGGAGGCGGGGAGAGTTTCTTCAGAGTTAGAAGGACCGCCATGGCCTCCAAGATGTTGATGTGGAACGTCTTGAACAGGGGAGACCATGTGCCTTGAGCCTGTTTTTGGTGGGAGTGACCTCCCCAACCCTCCAGCGAAGCGTCCGTGTGGATGTTGAGTAATGGAGGTGGGTGTTGAAGAGGAATGGACCTTTTCAGGGCCTTTGCTTCCGACCACGGCTTGAGGAGAAGTCGAAGTCTGTTTGGGAGCCGTCTCTTGAGGTCTCTTCGAGCGATGGATGCAGAACGTCTCCAGACTCCCGCGGCATCCTTTAGCTGTGCACGAAGCACTGGGTTTGTTACTGAGGCGAACTGTAGAGAGCCTAGAACTCGTTCCTGCTGGCGTCTTGAGATCCGCTTGGATTTCAGTAGTCGCTTGACAGACCCTGCTATTTCCTTCCTTTTCTTCTGGGGAATGGAAAGGCGGTGTGACTGAAGGTTCCAATGGATTCCTAACCATTGGAACTTCTGAGCTGGAGAGAGGCGAGATTTCTTCGCGTTTATCTTGAATCCCAGGTGTTCTAGGTACTGGGTGACTTTGTTGCAGGATTTTACACAATCCTCGGGCGATGGAGCCCAAACTAGCCAATCGTCGAGGTAGGCCATCACCTGGACGTCTCGGAGGCGGAGCTGTTGTACTATGGCGTCCGCCAGCTTTGTGAAGATCCGAGGGGCCACATTGAGGCCGAAGGGCATGGCCCTGAAGGCGTAGCTTTTCCTTTGGAGTCGAAATCCTAGGTAGGAGGAAGCGTGATGGTTCATCGGAATGTGCCAGTAGGCATCCGCCAGGTCTATGGAGACCGTGTAAGAACCTCGAGGCAGAAGGGTCCTTATCTGTTGAAGAGTCAGCATCTTGAACTTGTCGTTCGCTATGAACTTGTTGAGGGGGGATAAGTCCAGAGTCTTTCTTGGGGACACAAAACAGTCTCCCTTGGAACCTGGTGGACTTTACCTTCCTTATCACCTTCTTGTTCAAGAGATCTAGGACATATTCTTCCAGAAGGGGGGTTGATTGTTGGAAGAATTGCTGGAATGTTGGGGGTGGTTGAGTCCAACTCCAGCCTAGACCCTTCTTGACGATGCTGTGTGCCCAGGGATCGAAGGTCCAACGATCCTGGAATTGGCGGAGTCTTCCTCCCACCGGAAGCACTTCATTGCTTCTGGTGTCCCGAGGGCTTGTTGCCTCGGCCACTAGCTCCCTTTCCTCCTCTGCCTCGGGAGGGACGGCGAGACGCGTCTCTGCCTGCACCTCTGCTTGAGCCTCTACCTTTGGGACGAAAGGTAGTCGTCTGTTGCTCGAAAGCAGGGGTGAAAACCGGTGACTGTGACAAGACCGGTTGGGTGACCAGCTGAAAGGTCTGCTGTGGCTGAGCTGCCACTTGGGAGGTAGCGGGTCCCGGAAACTGACGTCTTGGTTGACGTTGCTGGGGTTTCTGTTTGGAGGATTTCCTCTTAGGTTGAGGTCCGTCGTCCTGAGAGGATTTCCTCTTCTTTGACATGCCCCACTTGTGGAGAAGGTTCCTATTCTCCGTGGCGGCTTTGTCGGTAATTTCCTTCACAAGGTCAGAAGGAAAGAGGTGTTTGCCCCAGATGTTGGAGGAAATCAGCCTCTGGGGTTCATGTTTCACAGTGGCACCTGCGAACACGAATTCACGACAGCCTCTCCGAGCCTTCATGAAGTGGTACATGTCCTTCACCAGGGTTGCCATGTGGGATTTGGCAAGTACCATGTAGTGGTCTGGTACTCTGGTGTCACAGGCCATGATGTCCAGTTGGACCTGGTGGGACATGGATGCTGCGAGCCTCTCCTTCGTATCTTGTTCCCGACGAAGGAGGTGATTGTTGAGTTTCGGGAAGTCTTCATTAAACTGACGTCCGGCGACGTCAGGATCTAGCTTTCCCACCACGAAAGTATGCTGGATGTCCTTCCAGTGTCGAGCGTCGGGGGGAGTGACTATGGAGAAGGGTCTGCACTCCTCCAGTGCAGGGCAGGCTTTTCCCTCTTCCACAGCCTTGAGGCACGCAGCGAAGGCCTTTTCCATGAATGGAAGGACTGCATTCTCAGGTGCAACGTAGGTAGGGTGCTTCTTGCTCAGGGCCGGAAGCTTAGAGCAGGTAAAACCCCTACTTTTAAAAGTGTTGGCTAGCATGGCCTGGGCCTTCGCGAGATCGAACACTATCTCTTCTTTCGGTTCGGTCTCTTCTTTAGAGGCAGGTTCATAGCGAAGTCAGACGTAACAGTCCGGGTAGGCTTCGAAATTTGGGAAGAACTCCACGTCTTCCAGGGGGACCGTGCCGATCTTGTCACTGACGAAGATCCTGCCGGTCGCTATGACCATATGCTCAGCATACCTCCATGGGTTGGCATGTGAGCAAGCGGGGAGATCCTTAACCGAGATCTTCTTCGGTTCTTTGGATCCTATCATAGACCTGATGAACTCCTGATTCTCCTTCAGCCTGTCGTCCATGATGGCTTTAATCATCCGGAGCATCTCTTGGGTGGATGGCAAGGGTTCCGGGGTAGTGGAGGTAGACGGGAGAGACACTTTCGTCGGTGTAGGAGTAGGGGCAGTGATGGAAGGAGGAGCGACCTCTTGCTCCGACTCGGCGTATTCCACCTGGTCTTCATCATCTTCAGCCACTTGAGCCATAAGGGTCTTCTCCGTGTCTTCCGAGACATCCGACATGTGTTCATCATCTTCGGAATCCAGGCGGCACTCGTGCATGGACTGGGCCATGACTACATCAGGTTCCACTGTAATTTGGACAGTGGGGATCGAATCCTTGGGTACCACAGAATCAGGGGAGGCCTTAGGGAACAGAAGTGACCTCAATTCTTCAGTGGCCAGGTACGGTCCGGTGGCATTCTTCTGGAAGCCACGCACCCACTTGCGTAGCTTCTCCCGAGAAGTGTCCCTGACCTCCGCTGAGGGAGGGTTATGGAAGGCATCAACAAGGTGAGCCTGGCAGACCGTACAATTCAGTGGGTCCCAGAATTTCAAATCCCCTTTCTTGTTAGCACAAGGGGCGTGAGTCCTGCAAGCCGTATGCCCGTAGAAGTGCGGGCGTTTCACAGCGCAGAAGTCGAAGTCACACTTCATCTGCTCCTCCTGTGGAAGAAAGAGAAAATGAGTATGGGGGGAGTCATAAGAATGGCTCTTAAGCTAAGTTAATATTAATCATTAATTTTAACTTGATAAAGGGTGTGATGCAGAGGATTGAAAGAGTAAAGAAACATACTCCATGCATCTCGCCCAGCTGGCTACCGTAAGCTTCATCCTTGGATAATCCGAAGTGGCCGAAGGCATAGGATAGAATTCCCTCAGAATCCATAGGGTAATGGAATTCCATGGAAATTACCAAGGATAAGTTTGGGACTGAGGTCACTCAGTCCCAAATTAGGGGGCTAAAGGATCCCCAAGGGTAACTGCTTCCGGCAACCAGCCGCGCTAAGATACACGCAGCATGCTGGAAATCTGAAGAATGCAAAAGGACAGCATGATTACTAATAGAACAGTATCAGGGTACTGATCCACTAACGTAAACAGGCCATCTGGTTGCAGTTTAGGGCTATCAGTATGAGGTGATAGCTAGTAGAAGGGGGTGCAAGTCATCTTGACGCCTCCGGGGGGGGGGGGGGGTCCGGCAGACCTCCGGCACGCCGGAGGCCGCTCCAGCAGAGTTTCTGGCATTAGTACAGACAGTATAAGTCAAGAGTAAAACCAGGGTGGCGGCCTCCGGCACAGCGGCGGCGCGCCGGCAGGGGGAGCGGCGGCTCCGGCAGCCAGAGGATGCCAGAGTGGTGACAGGATCAAGGATAGTTATAGCAGAACCGGGTTGCCGACAGTGGATGCCGGCACTCCGGTGGCCGGTCGGCGGGCGGACGGCCAAGCTATGAGGGAAGTGAAGAGCCATCGGCTGGAAGCCGGCGGCAGGCGGCAGTCCCCCGGCACACAGAGGACTGGCGGCCATGGGGGGTATGGAGGGAGTCACCAAGGTAGGAGGTGGGTATCACCGACAGTGGAGGCGGCAAGGGACCGGCACCCGGATAGTGAAAGAGACAGGGGGAGGGATGTAAGGAGTCCAGTCATGGACTCCCAGACATCCCCCCCTGAGAGGGTGTACCCATGATAGAGGCTGGCTCTATCACCCAGAAGCAGGGGCCGCAGAGGACCGGGAGCTAGGGTAGCCCAAGGGAGGGCTAGGGAACACCCAAAGAGGGGGAGACCCCTGTATACAGAACACATCCAGTGGCTAACCCCATAGGACACTATGAAGGGTATATGTACCAGAGCGGACTGTACGCAGAAGCTCCAGGTTGCCCTATCACTCCACCCTAAGGAGGAGTTGTAGGACAGGGGACAGATGGGTATAGACTAACCTAAGTATAGGCTAGGCTATACAAGAGATAGGTGGGGAGGGGAGAAGAGAAGAGTCTTCCATGAAAGGGGTTCTGTACCAGAGCGGCCACTAAGGAAGGGAGGACACTCCCTAACCTAAGGTAAGGCAGCCTGACTGAAACGGTGCATGGGTACAGTTTCAGCAAGGAACAGAATTACCCTTCCAAAACCTAACCTAGAGCAGGGCTGAGCGTCCTGAACTAGGAAGGATAGAAGACATATTGCTATCGCAGGACAGTCGTAGACTAGTCCTAGCCATAGAGGAAAGATAGCCGTTCCTCACTCTCAGGCGCAACCCTAAGGGGGGTTCATTCCCTTAGGGAGGACTGAGAGGCGATAAAATACTCTGGTAAGAGCTTGATCCCTTTACGTGGTAAGGGGAGCAAGGCTACGCAGAGGGAATGCCAAGGGCAGGGGGATGAAGGGAGCATATAGGGGTCCTATATGTAAGTTAGGTTAGGAAGGTACACTAACTAACCTATCCCCTATATGGTCCCTGAAGGCGAAAACACTTGCATCACAGTCAATAGTATTGTAAAATAATGCCACTATCTTCATAAATAAGCCTAGGATCACCGATAAATCATGCATGAACACTGATATATAGGCGCACTGGCCTGGGGGCTATAGTAGCCAACTGGTATAGGGTCAATCGATGACCGGTAAAAAAGCGTCAAAACACGATATAAAAGTTCCTAGCTATGAAGACTAAATAAACTAATGTTATCGATTAGTAATCGAGGCCGGAAGCGTTGTTGTGGCTAACTAAATAAGGCATGCAGAATAACGACGCCATAAAATGGCGGGTCCGGTAGAGGCACAGCTCTGCCACAAAACAACAATTATTTCGAAAAGTAATATTTACTTTACGGTCAGAGCTTAACTAAACAATACTGGAACCTTGTACTCAACTTTCCAGAAGAAGGCGAGGCCGAAGGTAGCGACATAATAAGGATGCAAGGCGATAAAGATGGCACAGGGAAAATCCGTCTAAGTAAGGCAAGCTACTAGCAGAAGGATGAAGACGAACGTGACGTCATTCAAGCAATGGCGCCCGTTTGTTTACGTCTCGAGTACCAAAAGTAGCCACGGATGAGATTAGCTATGGAACGGCTCCCAGCTATTCTCTACCTTTACACACCGAAGCCTTAACTCTGTTCGGGGTGTAGATAGCTATGTGGCGCGTTAATACATGCGTCCCCTGTTGATTTACGATGTCTTAAAAGGGAAACTTTTAGGATACTCGCTCCAGAAGTTAGAATTCTGTGATAACCTGTGGTTAAATTCTCTGGGAATATCTTAGTAGTTATTTACCCAAGGAAGCTACCAAAAAGGAACCTTCCATCAGGACGCCATGGCTTGAGCCCAAAAATACCTTTTTTTTTTTTTTCTGGAAATCATTACAGAAGCTTTGCAGTAGAAATGTGCTGGTCTTCCCAAAAAATTAAGTCAGAATCGAACCTTTGAGGCATTATTTTGCAGTTATTTTTTAATTTCACATGCGTAACAATAGCTTTACACTGAACGGAGAGCATTTCCATCATAATCAATTGCCTACATAGATGAAATTACACCAAATTTCGAAATAGGTTTACTTCCCTCAAGTTACCTCTTGGAGAAGTCTTTGTGATGGTGGTTTAACTCAAACTGAAGAGAATGATGGGGGAAAAAATGGCTGTTGTAAAACAAAATCTGAGAACTTGGGCATAAATATTTGGAAATTCCTAATTGGTTAAAAAAGTCAGGCTGACCAAAGCGAATGCAAGCAACGCATGCACAATAACTCCACATCAGTCTCTCAGGTGTTAGAGTGAGAGATAGACTTCACATTTTAAAAGACCGAAAGGTAAGTTATTATGCCCCAGCCCCTATTAAACATATTAAAAAAAATACCAAACTAGCCAGCACTCATCCATTTCTCATATTATTATTATTACTATCCAAGCTACAACCCTAGTTGGAAAAGCAAGATGCTATAAGCCCAGGGGCTCCAACAGGGAAAAATAGCCCAGTGAGGAAAGGAAATAAGGAAATAAATGAAGAGAACAAATTAACAATAAATCATTCTAAAATAAGAAACAACGTCAAAACAGACATGTCATATAATAAACTATCAACAACATCAAAAACAAATATGTCATAAATAAACTATAAAAAGACTATGTCCGCCTGGTCAACAAAAAAGCATTTGCTCCAACTTTGAACTTTTGAAGTTCTACTGATTCAACCACCCGATTAGGAAGATCATTCCACAACTTGGTCACAGCTGGAATAAAACTTCTAGAGTACTGCGTAGTATTGAGCCTCGTGATGGAGAAGGCCTGGCTATTAGAATTAGGCCTAACTGCCTGCCTGGTATTACGAACAGGATAGAATTGTCCAGGGAGATCTGAATGTAAAGGATGGTCAGAGTTGTGAAAAATCTTATGCAACATACATAATGAACTAATTGAACGACGGTGCCAGAGATTAATATCTAGATCAGGAATAAGAAATTTAATAGACCGTAAGTTTCTGTCCAACAAATTAAGATGAGAATCAGCAGCTGAAGACCAGACAGGAGAACAATACTCAAAACAAGGTAGAATGAAAGAATTAAAACACTTCTTCAGAATAGATTGATCACCGAAAATCTTGAAAGACTTTCTCAATAAGCCTATTTTTTGTGAAATTGAAGAAGACACAGACCTTATATGTTTCTCAAAAGTAAATTTACTGTCGAGAATCACACCTAAAATTTTGAAAGAGTCATACATATTTAAAGAAACATAGCGAATTTCAGTTTCGCTGGTACTTAAAGTATCATATATTTACAGATTTACTCCATCATAACAAGCCCCCCAGCTAGGGTTTGTGACCTGGGAACTACTATGTTAGGTTAGGTGGATTTGTTAGGCTTTATAGCTGTTTATAAATCTCAAAAGTGTTGAATATTCACGTTTTGTCCTATTTTTGCACACCCAAACTTCTAGCTAAATATATGAACCATATTTTCCAACTAGTTATCTTGTGTTTATATAGCATTTCTGACCATCTTTGTAGCTGCTGTGAGGACATGTAATGAGAAGCAGCTGAGAACCGACTTGTTTATTATCTGAGACATTCTGTTTATTTACAGAAGTGCGGACGGAAAAGAGGTGCCCGGGTCAAGCTAGACGACCTCCGTCGCACAAAGGTCAAGTCTGACTGAGCATTTGTGTTTCTTAAGAAACTTTACAGTACATACAATGTGTGGAACATCAAATACATGAAATGACATAATATATACATTGGCTGAAAGGCCAGGAACATCTACACACATTGGTACTATATGTAGAAATAGGCTGTAACAAGTACGTTTGAGAAATGATACATATAAACTTGTGGAGAAGGTTCCTATTCTCCGTGGCGGCTTTGTCGGTAATTTCCTTCACAAGGTCAGAAGGAAAGAGGTGTTTGCCCCAGATGTTGGAGGAAATCAGCCTCCGGGGTTCATGTTTCACAGTGGCACCTGCGAACACGAATTCACGACAGCCTCTCCGAGCCTTCATGAAGTGGTACATGTCCTTCACCAGGGTTGCCATGTGGGATTTGGCAAGTACCATGTAGTGGTCTGGTACTCTGGTGTCACAGGCCATGATGTCCAGTTGGACCTGGTGGGACATGGATGCTGCGAGCCTCTCCTTCGTATCTTGTTCCCGACGAAGGAGGTGATCGTTGAGTTTCGGGAAGTCTTCATTAAACTGACGTCCGGCGACGTCAGGATCTAGCTTTCCCACCACGAAAGTATGCTGGATGTCCTTCCAGTGTCGAGCGTCGGGGGGAGTGACTATGGAGAAGGGTCTGCACTCCTCCAGTGCAGGGCAGGCTTTTCCCTCTTCCACAGCCTTGAGGCACGCAGCGAAGGCCTTTTCCATGAATGGAAGGACTGCATTCTCAGGTGCAACGTAGGTAGGGTGCTTCTTGCTCAGGGCCGGAAGCTTAGAGCAGGTAAAACCCCTACTTTTAAAAGTGTTGGCTAGCATGGCCTGGGCCTTCGCGAGATCGAACACTATCTCTTCTTTCGGTTCGGTCTCTTCTTTAGAGGCAGGTTCAGAGCGAAGTCAGACGTAACAGTCCGGGTAGGCTTCGAAATTTGGGAAGAACTCCACGTCTTCCAGGGGGACCGTGCCGATCTTGTCACTGACGAAGATCCTGCCGGTCGCTATGACCATATGCTCAGCATACCTCCATGGGTTGGCATGTGAGCAAGCGGGGAGATCCTTAACCGAGATCTTCTTCGGTTCTTTGGATCCTATCATAGACCTGATGAACTCCTGATTCTCCTTCAGCCTGTCGTCCATGATGGCTTTAATCATCCGGAGCATCTCTTGGGTGGATGGCAAGGGTTCCGGGGTAGTGGAGGTAGACGGGAGAGACACTTTCGTCGGTGTAGGAGTAGGGGCAGTGATGGAAGGAGGAGCGACCTCTTGCTCCGACTCGGCGTATTCCACCTGGTCTTCATCATCTTCAGCCACTTGAGCCATAAGGGTCTTCTCCGTGTCTTCCGAGACATCCGACATGTGTTCATCATCTTCGGAATCCAGGCGGCACTCGTGCATGGACTGGGCCATGACTACATCAGGTTCCACTGTAATTTGGACAGTGGGGATCGAATCCTTGGGTACCACAGAATCAGGGGAGGCCTTAGGGAACAGAAGTGACCTCAATTCTTCAGTGGCCAGGTACGGTCCGGTGGCATTCTTCTGGAAGCCACGCACCCACTTGCGTAGCTTCTCCCGAGAAGTGTCCCTGACCTCCGCTGAGGGAGGGTTATGGAAGGCATCAACAAGGTGAGCCTGGCAGACCGTACAATTCAGTGGGTCCCAGAATTTCAAATCCCCTTTCTTGTTAGCACAAGGGGCGTGAGTCCTGCAAGCCGTATGCCCGTAGAAGTGCGGGCGTTTCACAGCGCAGAAGTCGAAGTCACACTTCATCTGCTCCTCCTGTGGAAGAAAGAGAAAATGAGTATGGGGGGAGTCATAAGAATGGCTCTTAAGCTAAGTTAATATTAATCATTAATTTTAACTTGATAAAGGGTGTGATGCAGAGGATTGAAAGAGTAAAGAAACATACTCCATGCATCTCGCCCAGCTGGCTACCGTAAGCTTCATCCTTGGATAATCCGAAGTGGCCGAAGGCATAGGATAGAATTCCCTCAGAATCCATAGGGTAATGGAATTCCATGGAAATTACCAAGGATAAGTTTGGGACTGAGGTCACTCAGTCCCAAATTAGGGGGCTAAAGGATCCCCAAGGGTAACTGCTTCCGGCAACCAGCCGCGCTAAGATACACGCAGCATGCTGGAAATCTGAAGAATGCAAAAGGACAGCATGATTACTAATAGAACAGTATCAGGGTACTGATCCACTAACGTAAACAGGCCATCTGGTTGCAGTTTAGGGCTATCAGTATGAGGTGATAGCTAGTAGAAGGGGGTGCAAGTCATCTTGACGCCTCCGGGGGGGGGGGGGGTCCGGCAGACCTCCGGCACGCCGGAGGCCGCTCCAGCAGAGTTTCTGGCATTAGTACAGACAGTATAAGTCAAGAGTAAAACCAGGGTGGCGGCCTCCGGCACAGCGGCGGCGCGCCGGCAGGGGGAGCGGCGGCTCCGGCAGCCAGAGGATGCCAGAGTGGTGACAGGATCAAGGATAGCTATAGCAGAACCGGGTTGCCGACAGTGGATGCCGGCACTCCGGTGGCCGGTCGGCGGGCGGACGGCCAAGCTATGAGGGAAGTGAAGAGCCATCGGCTGGAAGCCGGCGGCAGGCGGCAGTCCCCCGGCACACAGAGGACTGGCGGCCATGGGGGGTATGGAGGGAGTCACCAAGGTAGGAGGTGGGTATCACCGACAGTGGAGGCGGCAAGGGACCGGCACCCGGATAGTGAAAGAGACAGGGGGAGGGATGTAAGGAGTCCAGTCATGGACTCCCAGACATCCCCCCCTGAGAGGGTGTACCCATGATAGAGGCTGGCTCTATCACCCAGAAGCAGGGGCCGCAGAGGACCGGGAGCTAGGGTAGCCCAAGGGAGGGCTAGGGAACACCCAAAGAGGGGGAGACCCCTGTATACAGAACACATCCAGTGGCTAACCCCATAGGACACTATGAAGGGTATATGTACCAGAGCGGACTGTACGCAGAAGCTCCAGGTTGCCCTATCACTCCACCCTAAGGAGGAGTTGTAGGACAGGGGACAGATGGGTATAGACTAACCTAAGTATAGGCTAGGCTATACAAGAGATAGGTGGGGAGGGGAGAAGAGAAGAGTCTTCCATGAAAGGGGTTCTGTACCAGAGCGGCCACTAAGGAAGAGAGGACACTCCCTAACCTAAGGTAAGGCAGCCTGACTGAAACGGTGCATGGGTACAGTTTCAGCAAGGAACAGAATTACCCTTCCAAAACCTAACCTAGAGCAGGGCTGAGCGTCCTGAACTAGGAAGGATAGAAGACATATTGCTATCGCAGGACAGTCGTAGACTAGTCCTAGCCATAGAGGAAAGATAGCCGTTCCTCACTCTCAGGCGCAACCCTAAGGGGGGTTCATTCCCTTAGGGAGGACTGAGAGGCGATAAAATACTCTGGTAAGAGCTTGATCCCTTTACGTGGTAAGGGGAGCAAGGCTACGCAGAGGGAATGCCAAGGGCAGGGGGATGAAGGGAGCATATAGGGGTCCTATATGTAAGTTAGGTTAGGAAGGTACACTAACTAACCTATCCCCTATATGGTCCCTGAAGGCGAAAACACTTGCATCACAGTCAATAGTATTGTAAAATAATGCCACTATCTTCATAAATAAGCCTAGGATCACCGATAAATCATGCATGAACACTGATATATAGGCGCACTGGCCTGGGGGCTATAGTAGCCAACTGGTATAGGGTCAATCGATGACCGGTAAAAAAGCGTCAAAACACGATATAAAAGTTCCTAGCTATGAAGACTAAATAAACTAATGTTATCGATTAGTAATCGAGGCCGGAAGCGTTGTTGTGGCTAACTAAATAAGGCATGCAGAATAACGACGCCATAAAATGGCGGGTCCGGTAGAGGCACAGCTCTGCCACAAAACAACAATTATTTCGAAAAGTAATATTTACTTTACGGTCAGAGCTTAACTAAACAATACTGGAACCTTGTACTCAACTTTCCAGAAGAAGGCGAGGCCGAAGGTAGCGACATAATAAGGATGCAAGGCGATAAAGATGGCACAGGGAAAATCCGTCTAAGTAAGGCAAGCTACTAGCAGAAGGATGAAGACGAACGTGACGTCATTCAAGCAATGGCGCCCGTTTGTTTACGTCTCGAGTACCAAAAGTAGCCACGGATGAGATTAGCTATGGAACGGCTCCCAGCTATTCTCTACCTTTACACACCGAAGCCTTAACTCTGTTCGGGGTGTAGATAGCTATGTGGCGCGTTAATACATGCGTCCCCTGTTGATTTACGATGTCTTAAAAGGGAAACTTTTAGGATACTCGCTCCAGAAGTTAGAATTCTGTGATAACCTGTGGTTAAATTCTCTGGGAATATCTTAGTAGTTATTTACCCAAGGAAGCTACCAAAAAGGAACCTTCCATCAGGACGCCATGGCTTGAGCCCAAAAATACCTTTTTTTTTTTTTCTGGAAATCATTACAGAAGCTTTGCAGTAGAAATGTGCTGGTCTTCCCAAAAAATTAAGTCAGAATCGAACCTTTGAGGCATTATTTTGCAGTTATTTTTTAATTTCACATGCGTAACAATAGCTTTACACTGAACGGAGAGCATTTCCATCATAATCAATTGCCTACATAGATGAAATTACACCAAATTTCGAAATAGGTTTACTTCCCTCAAGTTACCTCTTGGAGAAGTCTTTGTGATGGTGGTTTAACTCAAACTGAAGAGAATGATGGGGGAAAAAATGGCTGTTGTAAAACAAAATCTGAGAACTTGGGCATAAATATTTGGAAATTCCTAATTGGTTAAAAAAGTCAGGCTGACCAAAGCGAATGCAAGCAACGCATGCACAATAACTCCACATCAGTCTCTCAGGTGTTAGAGTGAGAGATAGACTTCACATTTTAAAAGACCGAAAGGTAAGTTATTATGCCCCAGCCCCTATTAAACATATTAAAAAAAATACCAAACTAGCCAGCACTCATCCATTTCTCATATTATTATTATTATTATTACTATCCAAGCTACAACCCTAGTTGGAAAAGCAAGATGCTATAAGCCCAGGGGCTCCAACAGGGAAAAATAGCCCAGTGAGGAAAGGAAATAAGGAAATAAATGAAGAGAACAAATTAACAATAAATCATTCTAAAATAAGAAACAACGTCAAAACAGACATGTCATATAATAAACTATCAACAACATCAAAAACAAATATGTCATAAATAAACTATAAAAAGACTATGTCCGCCTGGTCAACAAAAAAGCATTTGCTCCAACTTTGAACTTTTGAAGTTCTACTGATTCAACCACCCGATTAGGAAGATCATTCCACAACTTGGTCACAGCTGGAATAAAACTTCTAGAGTACTGCGTAGTATTGAGCCTCGTGATGGAGAAGGCCTGGCTATTAGAATTAGGCCTAACTGCCTGCCTGGTATTACGAACAGGATAGAATTGTCCAGGGAGATCTGAATGTAAAGGATGGTCAGAGTTGTGAAAAATCTTATGCAACATACATAATGAACTAATTGAACGACGGTGCCAGAGATTAATATCTAGATCAGGAATAAGAAATTTAATAGACCGTAAGTTTCTGTCCAACAAATTAAGATGAGAATCAGCAGCTGAAGACCAGACAGGAGAACAATACTCAAAACAAGGTAGAATGAAAGAATTAAAACACTTCTTCAGAATAGATTGATCACCGAAAATCTTGAAAGACTTTCTCAATAAGCCTATTTTTTGTGAAATTGAAGAAGACACAGACCTTATATGTTTCTCAAAAGTAAATTTACTGTCGAGAATCACACCTAAAATTTTGAAAGAGTCATACATATTTAAAGAAACATAGCGAATTTCAGTTTCGCTGGTACTTAAAGTATCATATATTTACAGATTTACTCCATCATAACAAGCCCCCCAGCTAGGGTTTGTGACCTGGGAACTACTATGTTAGGTTAGGTGGATTTGTTAGGCTTTATAGCTGTTTATAAATCTCAAAAGTGTTGAATATTCACGTTTTGTCCTATTTTTGCACACCCAAACTTCTAGCTAAATATATGAACCATATTTTCCAACTAGTTATCTTGTGTTTATATAGCATTTCTGACCATCTTTGTAGCTGCTGTGAGGACATGTAATGAGAAGCAGCTGAGAACCGACTTGTTTATTATCTGAGACATTCTGTTTATTTACAGAAGTGCGGACGGAAAAGAGGTGCCCGGGTCAAGCTAGACGACCTCCGTCGCACAAAGGTCAAGTCTGACTGAGCATTTGTGTTTCTTAAGAAACTTTACAGTACATACAATGTGTGGAACATCAAATACATGAAATGACATAATATATACATTGGCTGAAAGGCCAGGAACATCTACACACATTGGTACTATATGTAGAAATAGGCTGTAACAAGTACGTTTGAGAAATGATACATATAAACTCTGATTTCACACAAAATGATGTCTTTACAAGTACCCCCCCCCCCCAGACAAGGATTATTTTACAATAATTATTGTTGACAACCTGGCATTTCAATCCTGTTATCTTCGAGGAGGGTGAATGCGCCCCGGGTTATCGAGATATGCAGACGAGGGCCGTTGTCCGAGGCTGATACCTCTGATGTGTCATCCGACAGGATGCCTCCCTGGCGTGTTCCCACGGGGTTCGACTGTCTGCTGTTGGGGCGTGTTGCACCAAGTGGGAGGAGGCTTGTTTTGGGTCGGCACTCGGATATGCCTCTTTCCGGCATTTGCCACATCGTCGTCGTCCACCGTCAGGAATGCGGGTTTCAGCCTGTCGATGGTGACCCCGTCTTCTTGGCCATGGATCATGAGGCAGTATGTCTTGGTTGCAGTCTTCACGACACGGTATGGACCCTAGTATAGCCACATCACGGGGGGAGGTCGATGTGCATCATTCCTGATGAAGACGTAGCTGCAGGTGTCGAGGCCCTTCGGTTTGAAACACTTGGTCCTGTCGGTGAAGGTCCTCAGACACGGCGTGAATTTCCCAGCAACCTCACGATGCCTCATGATTGGTGTGTCTTGGTTGGTGTTATTTGTATGGAAGAGCTCTCCAGGTATTGCCAGTGTGTCGCTGTACACTTTCTCCACAGGGGAAACCTTGCCGTTTTTTCTGGGGGCGGTCCTGAGGCCAAGGAGGACCCATGGTAGTTGTGATTTCCAGTTTTCATTGGTACAGCAGGACATGAGGAAAGCTTTCAGTGAACAGTGGACCCTCTCTTCCATGCCGTTGGCCAGGGGGTTGTACGCCATCGTGCCGTGAAGGGATGTTCTTAGTAAGTGTGCAAGGGAGGTCCACAGATTGGACAGGAACGCCGGCCCGCGGTCAGTCGTGATGTTGTCGGGTACTTTGAAATGGCTGATCCAACTTGACAGGAGGGCTTCTGCGTAGGTGTTGGTTGTGGCTTCCGTCATGTGGTTGACTTCTGCCACCTGGTGGATCGGTCTGTGATGGTGAGGAGGTACCTAGCGTCTCTGGACTGTGGCAGGGGTCTCGCGATGTTGACGTGTATGTGCCCGAAGCGGCACCTCGGTTGAGGGAAGTCCCCGATGCCGGATTCCGTATAACGACTGATTTTGCAAGTCTGGCACGCTATGCACATTCGGGCCCATTCGCGTGAATCCTTGTTTATGCCGTGCCAGTCAAATTTTTCAGTCATCAGCCGTGCCGTTGTTTGTCCAGAGATGCGACAGTGCGTGGATGATCTCCAACACATGTTTCCGCCTGGAAGCAGGTACCCAGGGACGAGGGCGACCGGTGCTGGTATCGCAGATGAGTGGTGTGCCTGTCGGGTCCAGTGGGATGTCCTTCAGTTTCAGCGAAGTGAGTGTTGTGCGGTACGCTACCATCTCTGGGTCGGCGGCTTGTTCTTGGGCGAGGTCCGCGTAGTCCACGCCCTGGTGGATAGAGTTCATTTCTACCCTGCCTGGAAGGTAGCGGATTGTACAGCCAAACTCAGCGATGGCGGCGAGGGTCCGTTGTTGTCTCGCTGATCACGCGTCGCCCACCTTTGTGAAAGCGTGGAACAGCAGTTGGTGGTCTGTTTGGATGGTGAAGGAGGCCCCTTCAAGAGGTACCGGAAATGTCGAACGGCCTGGTAGATGGCCAGTAATTCCTGGTCGAACATACTGTACTGTGTTTTAGGTGGTTTGAGTTTGAGCGGCTGGAGTGATCCATTCACTTCCTGCTCCAACACTGCCCCGCTGGCGAAGTTGTTGGCGTCGGTGATGAGTCTGACGGGTGCCTCCAGGTCCTTGTAGACTAGTGTGGTGGCGTCGGTGAGGGCGGCCTTCATCTGATTAAATGCCTGCTGCTGAGGCGTTTCCCATATTAACTTCTTTGCATTCCCCTTCAGGACGTCATTCAGCGGTGACATGATGCGAGCAATGTCTGGGATGAAACGTCGATATTAATTGACCATGCCGATGGATTTATGCAGGGCCTTGAATGTCGTAGGCGTGGGAAAGGTCCTCACTGATTCCACCTTGGAGGTCATGGGGTGAACTCCCGTCGAGGAGACCTCGTGTCTCAGGAAATCCACCCTCTCTACGCCGAACGTGCATTTGTCGAAGCAGACGACCAACCCGGTCTCCCGCAGGCGTTTCAGGACCGCTCGGATATGGTCCTTGTGCTCTTCCCGCAATCTGTAGGATATCAGGATGTCCTCCACTTGCAGCTGCAGAATGGTAGATCGCCGAGGATGCTGTCCATCAGGCGCTGGAAGGTGGCGCCCCTGTTTCTAAGGCCGAAGATGGAGAAGGCGAATGTGTACGTCCCGAAGGGTGTAATGATGGCCGTCTTTGTGATGTCGTCCGGGTGGACAGGGACCTGGAAGTATGACTTGAGGAGGTCCATCTTCGTAAATATCTTCGCCCCGTGTAGGGCGCTGATGAGGTCTTGCATGTTTAGCAGGGGTTAGTGATCGGGCGTTGTGATCAGGTTGAGGCGGCGATAGACCCTGTAAGGTCTCCAGGTGCCATCAGGTTTCTTTACCATGTGGAGGGGGGAGGCCCATGGGCTTACCGCCTTCTTGCAGATCCCCATCTGCTCCATGTCGGCGAACGTGTTCTTGGCATCACGACTGCGCTTCTGGGGTGGTAGTCAGTGTAACTTAGCATGCGTGGCGTGGTTCCCTTAGTCGATTTGTGATGATATACGCTGTGTTTGGCTGGCAAACCAGCCGACTGGCGGAGTTCCGGCTTTAATACGTCAGGGAACGCTTACAGGAGGTCGGCATAGCGATGAGGAGCAAGGGAGCACTCGGTGAATATGCCTGGGCCTGCGGTGATAGGTCGAGAACGGCATGTTCCCGTGTCGAGGAGGAGCTTCCGGGCGACGTCCACCAGCAGTCCGTGGTGGGCCAGGAAATCTGGTCCCAGCAGGGGACGACTTACGTCGGCGATGACGAAGGGCCACCGTCCGATGATGGAGATCTCCAATGTCCTTGTCCCGTAGCAGCGGTTGGGGCTGCCATTGGCGGCCACCAATTGGGCGGTGGCATTGGTGGGGTTTACGTGGTCCTCCTTCATCGGCGAGAACGTTAATTGTAGGGCGCCTGTGTCGACCAACATCATCCGACCTGACACAGTGTCACTTGGGTAGAACCCCACCTGTTGGGGTCCTGTGGTGACAGTGGCCATGGTCGATGTTATGGGTGGCTGCTGTCCTAGTTTTTTGGGAACTTGCACGAAGGTCTGCACTTCATTGCTTCCTTACCGAACGTCTGGTGAAAATAACACCAGGAGGGGTTAGCCTTCCTCGTCTGCCATGATGGAAGTCTTCTCTGATGCACTGCGGTTGACCTCTCGCCCATCCTTTGCGTCCAACCAGTCTGGGTCGTTCCTCTCCCTCGACCATGTGAATGAAGGTTGGTGATGCGTCGTTGTGGAGGATTAATTTTATTTTAATTTATTTTTTTGTTTGCCAAATCGAGAGAGAGAGAGAGAGAGAGAGAGAGAGAGAGAGAGAGAGAGAGAGAGAGAGAGAGAGAGAGAGAGAGAGAGAATTTAATTTGCTTTAGTTTTGTCAGAGAGAGAGAGAGAGAGAGAGAGAGAGAGAGAGAGAGAGAGAGAGAGAGAGAGAGAGAGAGAGAGAGAGAGAGAGAGAGAGAGAGAGAGAGAGAATTTCATTTGCTTTAGTTTTGTCAGAGAGAGAGAGAGAGAGAGAGAGAGAGAGAGAGAGAGAGAGAGAGAATTTCATTTGCTTTAGTTTTGTCAGAGAGAGAGAGAGAGAGAGAGAGAGAGAGAGAGAGAGAGAGAGAGAGAGAGAGAGAGAGAGAGAGAGAGAGAATTTCATTTGCTTTAGTTTTGCTAGATCGCGCGTGCGCGAGAGAGTATGTGTGTATGTGCGTTTGTGTGTGCGTGTTTTGTGTGTCCGCGGTGCGCGCCGAAGAACAAGGGTAGTTAGCGAATGATTGTTTGTAGTGGGAAAGACCGTCGGTATATTTGAGGTTGTTTGTTTACATTTTTTTAGCTAGGATAGGGCGGTGATGAATGTCTTGGGCGAAAGCATTGGATCTTTGACTGTAGCAGGAGTCGGTTATGTTTTTTTTGTTCTTTGAAAGCCGGCTGTGAAGTGATTTTTTTATATTCGGAGTAAGTACTGTTTTTATTTATTTTTGTTAGGCGCGTTCATGAATGATAGAAAGTTTATTGTTTATCTTTGATTATAGTGCGATAGTTAAGTTAGTTAGGAGTGTTCGTAAGTGTTTTTCTTTTAATTTTGGCAGGCCGTGATTCCTCCTTTGGAGAGATACGAATTTAGAAAGTGGATTTGTTGTTGATGACCTGGCCTGTACTTAATATTGTTTGGATTGCTCATTTGACTGCACAACCGTTGATGACCTGGCCTGTTATTTGAGATTCCGATTGATGATGATGATGATTATAATGATGATGATGATGACAACTAATTGACTGTTTAGTTAAATCGACTGGAACTGAATATAGTTCCGTTTGCCACAGATTGGTGGCTGTGCCAAGGATTGATCGGGTTGTGTGCGGAGACAGTTTCCGCATTAATAAATAAACAATTATAAACATATTTGGTTGTGGTGCATCCGGGTTTATATGAATTTGGCAGTGTTATTCATTTTGTATGATTAAGTTTTTTTTGTGTCGTTTATATTAATATCTCAAGTTTGGTTGTTATGATTCTTGAATTTATGATAAATTGTGATTGTTCCTGGTTTATGGCATATGGTGGATGGTTTGGTGATAAGTGATTTGTTTTAGTGTTAAGTCAGTTTAATAATTTGTGTTCTGTTTTTGGTTGCGTTAATATAGTTTTAAGGCTATGTTTTGTTTTCATTTTCCTTCTGTCCAAGAGTCCAGTTGATAACGTAAGGGGAAAGTTTGTGCAGAGGAGACATTTGTCAGTTAGTATGATCAAGGGTGTGGGGGTTGTTTTGTTTACATCCCGCCACATCGTGCCTAGAGGCCCGAGCAGCCTTGTGCAGCTTCTGCGCCTTGAGTACTAGGTCCTTTATGGAAAGTGCATCCACATCAGTAAGCTGGGTCCTGACATTTTGCGGTAGGCAACGCAGGAAAATCTGCCTGGATAAGCTGATCTCCTTCCGTCGTCCGTCTGCGTCAACTTCCGGGAGCATCAGGAGGCCCACCAGTTCACCCCAGGCGTCCACGGGTGTGTTGTCCCCCAGAGGTTGGTTTATCATGTCCAGGACTCGCTGGGCCCTCAGGGAAATGTTGAGGTAGTATGTGGAGATTAGTTTCTTTCGTAGGTCGTTGTAGTCCACCCGACCTGACCGTGTGTCCAGCCAGGAGGAAATCGGGCAGAACACGTCCTCGGGTAAAGATGATAGGATGATGTCAGCTTTGGCTCCTCCGTCCGTCATTCCTGCCACCCTGAAGAGCACATACGCCCGAAGGAACCATGATGACGTGTTCCTCTGTGAGAACGGCGGTAGCCTCAAGCTCGGGCCGGGCGACGATTGTGTTCTAGCGGCGTCGGGTCGTGTTTGTGACACGGACGTAGTGTTGGGCACGGGATCAGTTGAACTCTGTACCTCAGTGCTCATTGTGCTGTCTCACACCAAAATGCGGTATGCGCTGTATTTAGTCCGTTAATGGTGTCGGGTTCCTATGTGGTCGTAGATACATAAATGGCAGGGTCAAACCACTCTGAAAAAAGCCAGAACGCAAGAGTTTTGTGCCGTATTAAGTCCGTTAGTTGTGTTTTTTATGTCAACCCGGGAAAGAAAATTTCAGAAAACCTAACTATGGTGTCGTATGGTTCCATTAAAGGTTTTCTGAAGGTTATGCAGCCACAGTGAGTTCGTTAATGGCGTAGGCAAAAATGCATAGTTACCATCCAGTCCGGGAGGTCACCAGTTGTTAGGGAACGTAATGAGAAGCAGCTGTGAACTGACTTTTTTATTATCTGAAACGTTCTGTTTATATACAGGAGTGGAGACGGAAAAAAGGTGCCCGGGTGGGGTGAGACGACCTCCGTCGCACAAAGGTCAAGTCTGACCGAGCATTTGTGATTCTTACAAAACTTTACATACAATGTGTGGAACATCAAATATGTGAAATGTCGTCGTATATACATCGGCTGAAAGGACGGAAAAATCTACATACATTAGTATATACAAATAGGCCGTAACAAATACAGTTGAGAAATGATACGTATAAACTCGGATTTCGGCGAACCGAAATCTGACAGAATGATGTCTTTACACTGCAAATCACTCTTTTATCACATTTCCACACCTAATAAAACCTTGGTTTCCCACTAGTGTCCCCCCCTAATTGTCTTTATATAAGGGGGTCCAAAAAATCCTGAACGGGTGGTTTTGTCCCAATAATCAAAGGCAGAAATGCATAAAAAACAAGATAGCAAGTAGGAAAAATATATGGTT
The DNA here is from genome assembly GCF_036898095.1 of Palaemon carinicauda. NCBI lineage: Eukaryota > Metazoa > Arthropoda > Malacostraca > Decapoda > Palaemonidae > Palaemon > Palaemon carinicauda. Next base: position 47,577,231 of record NC_090752.1, read on the forward strand.
CATCTATTTAGCTAGAAATTAAAGTTATATATTTACCAGGAAGGATGCCAAAATGGTCTGCATTGGTCATTTCTTAAAGTAAATTCTATATTGGTCATTAAATAAGTGACTGTATGATGCCATTCATTTAATAAGTCTAAGACATCTCCCATTAATTCTAGCATTAATAGCTGAGCAGTGTGAGTAACCTTTGATTATTTGTTGGAGAATACAGAAACACTACAAGAGTTCAAGGATACATCCCAATCTAACCTCCCTTGTGTCGAGTCTTACCTGACTGCACCATGGGATGGATTGCTTACCACCTCAGAGATCCTTTTGTAAGAGAGTTAGGATACTGTAGGTTATTGCAGGCATAGTTTTATTTATCACTGTTTATAATAGGTTTTCTTCTGTATTATTGTAGTAAAATACGGTAAAGCTTTACTGATAAAGGAATGCAGTTTTATATAGAAAACTCCAGTTTTCAATATTAATCTTACCCGATAATCATGTAGCTGTCAACTCCGTTGCCCGACAGAATTCTACGGACGGGATACGCCAGCGATCGCTATACAAGAGGGGGGTGTACTCACCAGCGCCATCTGTGGTCAGGTACTCCAGTACTTCTTGACAACACCACCTCAATTTTTCCTCTGTCGTGCTTCCGGCAAGACCTACATGGATACGCTTATGATTTTGGAGTCTTTGTTCACGGTTTTGGTGAAGTATTGCTCTGAGATTTCAGCTTTCGCTATACAGGAAGCTTTTCCCTTAGCTTAGATAGCTTTTGGATTGATTTTGATTAATGGTATAACGATCTTTGCTTTAATTTGGAATCCCCCCTTGACTGTTCTCTGATTCAAGATGTCCGACCATTCTCAAGCTCCTACCCAAAGACGATGTAGGACTTGTATTAGGCGTCTTCCGAAGGCCTCGGTTGATCCTCACACCGTTTGTTCCGACTGTAGGGGAAAATCCTGTCAGTTGGAAGATCGATGTGAGGAATGTGCCGGACTTTCGGAATTTGATTTTATTCAATTCCTCAAGTATACGACTAAGTTAGAGAGAGAGAGAGTTAGGAGGAGTTCGGCTCGCTCTTTACTTTATTCCTCCCCCCATGATCCTCAACCTTTTCCTCCCCCTGTAGTGGCTACCCCCGAACCTATTATTAGTGCTCAGCCTGATATGTCGGATGTTTTACGTGCCATTCAGGCTTTAGGTGATAAGGTGGAGTCGGTAGTGAGTGACCACAAGTTTCTCTTGGCAGATGTCAAGGAACTTAAAGTGAAAAGTGCAGTGGGAAGTGGTAGTGCCAGTGCTGTGCCTAGTGTCAGTGTCAGTGTTGCGCATGAGGATACTTCTGTGCGTGCCAGTCGTCCTCCCAGTCCGGGACCTCTTGCAAGCTCCCAAGCCCAGGGGAGAAGCAATGTCGAAGGGCAAAAGGGTTCGGCAGGCCTTGATCGGCGCACAGTAGTATCCTCAGTGGTTGCGGGCGTATCTTATAGAGATCGTCACTTCCACTCTCAGACGATTGAGCCCTTTATTTCCTCGTCTGCAGAAGATGTTTCCGGGAGGAAACGCTGGACCCAGGTCTCAAGGCCTCTTAAGCGTAAGGTCCAGACCGCGCGAGTCCAACAGCCCGGGTGTAGCCACTGGGCTAGTTCGGACTCGCCGCAGTCATCGGATGGCTGCACGCCTCCTAAGAGAGGTAAAGCGATGCCTCAACAGACCTCAACTTCTGTTAAAGCTATGCCTCAACAGACCTCAACTTCTGTTGATCCCAAGTTGGCTATGCTGCAGACTATGCAGTCGCAGCTTGCGGTGTTGATGCAGGAGTTTCAGGCAGAGAAGGTTATCACACCTCCTCCTGCGAGCGCTCCCCCACCTCTGCGCAGTCCAGCCTGCCAGACGTATGATGTTGAGGTTCCTCAAGCTACCTCCATGCGTGAGCTGCCGCTTTGGGAGTTGCCAGATACCAGCGCTGTGCAGCAACCTCCACTTTCCTTGAGGCAGGAGCCTCTTGCCACGCGGCAACCTCCTCAACTCTTGGGGCAGGAGCCTTATGCTTTGCAGCAACCTCCTCTACCCTTGAGGCAGGAGCCTCTTGCGTTGCAACCATCCTCGAGGTAGCAACTCCACCATCCTTGAGGCAGCAACCTCAACTCTTGCAGCAGCCACCTCCACTTTCCTCGAGGCGAGAACCTCAACTCTCGAGGCAAGCACCTCAACTCTTGAGGCTAGAACCTCAACTCGTGGGACAAGAGCCTCTCTCTGCGCAGCCACCTCAACCCCTGAGGCAAGCGCAACCCTTGAGGCAGGAACCTCATGCTATGAGACAGCCACCTCAACGCATGCAGCAACCACATTCTTCTCAGCTTAAGCCGCTTCCTATTCAACTTGAACCGCAGACTTTGCAGCATGAGCCTCATGCTTTACAGCATTCGCCTCTCACCACGCTTGCTCCTCAGACCCCCGCAGAACCTCCTTCATCCCAGCCTCAGGACTTTGTCATTACCAGCCCTCATCCTCTTCAGCAGAGTCTTGAGGATGAATCTGCTAGTGCGCATGCACCCGTTCTTCAGGATTCAGCCATTCAGCATACTGCTTTATCATTACCTCTCGCTTCTCAACACTCAGGTGATGAGGTTTCTGAGGATGAAGCGGCTCACCTGGATGACCCTTCATCTGATGTGGAGGAACCCAAGTCATTGCCACCCTCCATTAACTTTCGCAAGGTCCTTACTCTTTTCAGAGAGTTATACCCTGAACACTTTGTTTCTGCTACCCCTCGTTCTCCTCCATCCGAGTTCTCTCTAGGCATGCAACCTGTTAAGTCTGCCTACACTAAGCTTGTCTTCGCCAGATCATCAAAGAGAGCTTTGAGAATGTTAGGGGATTGGTTGCAGTCCAAGCAGCAACTGGGAAAGACGTCTTTTATGTTTCCGCCTCCTAAGCTGGCTTCTAAGGCGGGCGTCTGGTATGCCACGGGAGAGGAACCAGGCTTGGGGGTCCCTGCCTCTGCCCAGGCTGACTTCTCAAGTTTGGTTGACTCTCCACGAAGGTCGGCTATGAGACGCTCTAAGGTCTGCTGGACCTTTTCTGACCTGGACCACTTCTTAAAGGGAGTCTTTCGCGCCTTTGAAATTTTTAATTTCCTCGACTGGTGCCTGGGGGCCTTGAGCAAGAAGACTTCCCCTTCTGACAAAGACTCGGCCATGCTGATTATGTCCTGTATGGACAAAGCAATTCGCGATGGTTCCGGCGAACTTGCCTCTATGTTTGTATCGGGAGTCCTCAAGAAAAGGGAACAACTTTGCTCCTTCCTTTCCACTGGTATCACCTCTTGCCAAAGGTCACAGTTACTTTTTGCTCCTCTTTCTAAGTTCCTGTTTCCTGAGGATCTTATCAAGGAAATGTCTGCGGCTCTTATACAGAAGGATACGCATGACCTCGTGGCCTCTTCAGCACGGAAGGCTAAGGTTGCACCTTCAGTACCAAGAACTTACCGCACCCCAGTGGCTGATACTCCTGCTACCAGATTTATTCCGCCCTTTCGTGGCAGAGCCCCCAGCCGAGGAAGTACCCGCCCAGACGGTCACAGGGGCAGGTCCAAGAAAGGTACCAAGTCTTCGAAAAGCAAACATTGACTCTCCTCCTCTCCAGACAGCCGTAGGAGCCAGACTCAAGACCTTCTGGCAAGCTTGGGAAAGAAGAGGTGCAGACGCCCAGTCTGTCAAGTGGCTAAGGGAGGGTTACAGGATCCCATTCTGCCGCAATCCCCCTCTGACCACTTCTCCCATCAACCTCTCTCCCAACTACAAGGAAAAGGACAAGAGGCTAGCGTTACATCAAGAGGTGTCGCTCCTGTTACAGAAGGAGGCAGTGGTGATAGTCCGGGATCATCAATCCCCGGGCTTTTACAACCGTCTCTTCCTGGTGGCCAAGAAGACAGGAGGTTGGAGACCGGTGCTGGACGTCAGTGCGCTCAATGCTTATGTCACCAAGCAGACGTTCACTATGGAGACGACGAAGTCGGTCCTAGCAGCGGTCAGGCAGGAGGACTGGATGGTCTCGTTGGATCTGAAAGACGCCTACTTTCACGTCCCCATTCATCCAGACTCCCAACCTTTTCTGAGATTCGTTTTTGGAAAGGTTGTGTACCAATTCCAAGCCCTGTGTTTTGGCCTAAGCACGGCACCTATGGTGTTTACGCGACTGATGAGGAATATTGCCAAATTCCTCCACTTGGCGGACATCAGAGCCTCCCTTTATTTAGACGACTGGCTTTTAAGAGCCCCCACAAGTCGTCGCTGTCTGGAGAGTCTCAGATGGACTTTGGACTTGACCAAGGAACTGGGTCTTTTGGTCAACTTAGAGAAGTCCCAGCTTATTCCTTCCCAAACCATTGTTTACCTGGGAATGGAGATTCGGAGTCAAGCTTTTCGGGCTTTTCCGTCGGCCCCAAGAATCAACCAAGCCCTAGAGTGCATCCTGAGCATGCTGAAGAGGAACAGATGCTCGGTGAGACAGTGGATGAGTCTAACAGGGACCCTGTCATCGTTAGCCCTGTTCACCGAGTTAGGGAGACTCCACCTCCGCCCCCTTCAATACCATCTAGCAGCTCACTGGGACAAGAATATGACGCTCGAAGCGGTCTCTATTCCTGTTACCAAAGAGATGAAGACCACTCTCATGTGGTGGAAGAGCAACATCCTTCTCAAGGAGGGTCTCTCGTTAGCTGTTCAGACCCCCAATCTTCATCTCTATTCGGACGCATCAGACTCGGGCTGGGGCGCGACCTTGGACGGACAGGAATGCTCGGGAACATGGAACAAGGAACAGGAAACGCTTCACATCAATTGCAAGGAGTTGTTGGCAGTACATCTGGCCTTAATGAACTTCAAGTCCCTCCTGCTAAGCAAGGTGGTGGAGGTGAACTCCGACAACACCACAGCCTTGGCGTACATCTCCAAGCAGGGAGGGACTCATTCGAGGAAGCTGTACGAGATAGCAAGGGACCTCCTCATTTGGTCAAGAAGTCGAAACCTCACGCTGGTAACGAGATTCATTCAAGGCAATATGAATGTCTCGGCAGATCGCCTCAGCAGGAAGGGTCAAGTCATCCCCACAGAATGGACCCTTCACAAGAACGTGTGCAACAGGCTTTGGGCCTTGTGGGGTCAGCCAACGATAGATCTGTTCGCTACCTCGATGACCAAGAGGCTCCCATTGTACTGTTCCCCAATCCCAGACCCGGCAGCAGTTCACGTGGATGCTTTTCTGCTGGATTGGTCCCACCTCGATCTTTATGCATTCCCGCCGTTCAAGATCATCAACAGAGTTATTCAGAAGTTCGTCTCTCACGAAGGGACACGGCTGACGTTGGTTGCTCCCCTTTGGCCTGCAAGAGAATGGTTCACAGAGGTACTGCAATGGCTGGTCGACGTTCCCAGGACTCTCCCTCTAAGAGTGGACCTTCTACGTCAACCTCACGTAAAGAAGGTACACCCAAGCCTCCACGCTCTTCGCCTGACTGCCTTCAGACTATCGAAAGACTCTCTAGAGCTAGAGGCTTTTCGAAGGAGGCAGCCAGAGCGATTGCCAGAGCAAGGAGGATATCCACTCGCAGAGTCTATCAATCCAAGTGGGAAGTCTTCCGAAGCTGGTGCAGAGCCAATGCAGTTTCCTCTACCAGTACCTCTGTAACCCAAGTTGCTGACTTCCTGTTGCATCTTAGGAATGTTAGATCTCTTTCGGCTCCTACGATAAAAGGGTACAGAAGTATGTTGGCAACAGTTTTCCGCCACAGAGGCTTGGATCTTTCCTCCAACAAAGATCTACAGGACATCCTTAAGTCTTTCGAGACCTCTAAAGAACGTCGCTTGTCCACTCCAGGCTGGAATCTAGACGTAGTCTTAAGGTTCCTTATGTCTCCTAGATTTGAACCTCTCCAGTCAGCCTCTTTCAAAGACCTTACTCTCAAAACTCTTTTCCTCGTCTGCCTTGCAACAGCCAAAAGAGTTAGTGAGGTTCACGCCTTCAGCAGGAACATAGGATTCACATCCGAAACAGCTACATGTTCCTTACAGCTCGGGTTTTTGGCAAAAAATGAACTTCCTTCACGTCCTTGGCCTAGGTCGTTCGAAATTCCTAGCCTTTCCAACATGGTGGGTAACGAGCTAGAGAGAGTTCTTTGCCCTGTCAGAGCTCTAAAGTACTATCTTAAAAGGTCAAAACCTATACGAGGACAATCAGAGGCCTTATGGTGTGCCATTAAGAAACCTTCGATGCCTATGTCCAAGAACGCAGTTTCGTATTACATAAGGCTTCTGATTAGAGAAGCTCATTCTCACATGAAGGATGAAGACCTTGCTTTGCTGAAGGTAAGGACACACGAAGTGAGAGCTGTGGCTACTTCGTTGGCCTTCAAACAGAACCGTTCTCTGCAGAGTATTATGGATGCAACCTATTGGAGGAGCAAGTCAGTGTTTGCATCATTCTATCTCAAAGATGTCCAGTCTCTTTACGAGAACTGCTACACCCTGGGACCATTCGTAGCAGCGAGTGCAGTAGTAGGTGAGGGCTCAGCCACTACATTCCCTTAATCCCATAACCTTTTTTAACCTTTCTCTTGAATGCTTTTATTGTTGTTTTTGGGTTGTTACGGTAGGCTAAGAAGCCTTCCGCATCCTAGTTGATTTGGCGGGTGGTCAATTCTTTCTTGAGAAGCGCCTAGGTTAGAGGTTGTGTAGAGGTCCTTTAGTATGGGTTGCAACCCTTTATACTTCAGCACCTTAGAGTTGTTCAGCCTCCTAAGAGGAACGCTGCGCTCAGTAAGGAAGACGAACTTATTAAAGGCAGAGTAATGGTTCAAGTCGACTTCCTTACCAGGTACTTATAATTCCATTGTTATTTTGAATAACTGATAATATGAAATACGGGATACTTAGCTTCTTGATTAACATGTACACTGGTTTTCACCCACCCCCCTGGGTGTGAATCAGCTACATGATTATCGGGTAAGATTAATATTGAAAAATGTTATTTTCATTAGTAAAATAAATTTTTGAATATACTTACCCGATAATCATGATTTAATTGACCCACCCTTCCTCCCCATAGAGAACCAGTGGACCGAGGAAAAAATTGAGGTGGTGTTGTCAAGAAGTACTGGAGTACCTGACCACAGATGGCGCTGGTGAGTACACCCCCCTCTTGTATAGCGATCGCTGGCGTATCCCGTCCGTAGAATTCTGTCGGGCAACGGAGTTGACAGCTACATGATTATCGGGTAAGTATATTCAAAAATTTATTTTACTAATGAAAATAACATTTTTTAAACAGCCGACTTAGCCGGTAGTTATATATATAGCTATACTGTACGTCCCGGACGTCCGGCAGAAATTTTAAAACTCGCGGCAATCGCAGATTGGGTAGCCAGGTGTACCACCTGCGTGCCCCTAGCGAGGTACCTGGAACCATTCCATGATTCCTCAGATCTTCCCTGCCGCTTTCGTCGGCAACATCGTTGGATTTTTCACTCGCTGTAACCTGTATAATTGCAGTCATCTTGGTGAGGTCCAATTTACTGTTGGCTTTTGCTAGTTTGGTTTTATTTGGACTGAAAGTAGTGGTTGGATTATGAATGATATGTTCATAACTTGAAAGGGGTAGGTTTAGGATTTTTTTCCGCCTACTGTAAAAATAAAGAAACCTACTCTTAAAAACATGATGGCAGTAGGTAAACACTCCGCCAACACTATGACGTCACAATCATATGACGTAAACTACGTAGTTACTACGTAGTATGACTTGCATATTCATTTCTTTTTCTATGCAGAGAATGGAAAGTAAAATTCTACTTACAAATCAAAAGTTTTTAAGTTTTTATAATATAAAAGGAATATATTATTTTTAAGAATATATTTGTCCTATTAGTATACTGTACTTTATTTAGATAATCATCAATCTATTTTCAGAGTTTAAATAAAACTAGCGTACAATTAAAGTTATGCTACTTAGTTCTCAGACAATCGATACAGTCTCACAAATTACTTTGTATCGTTATTTATTTTTGTTTTCGATATTGAGATTTCTAATATTAATCAAATAACCTATTGAATTCTCATTCAAGCCCTTGGGGGATGAGTAATACCTCTCGCAGCGGGCAGGTCTATTTATGGTTTTATGTGAAAGAGTATAAAAAGTGCAATTTTCAGTGCTAAATTAGTGCAGTGAATTTAATCAGTCAGTGGAGGGTGCGTGTGCTCGAACCTGTCGTTATCCTAGCCTTAGACCTCTTCCAAGCTCCCCAACCCCTGGGAGAAGGAATGTCGATCGGCGAAAGGAAACGAGAGGCGTTAGTGCTCGAGCAGACATCCCCTCGAGCATTCCTGTTGTCGCTTCCCAGGACGCTCGCCCTCGCCGTAGGAAAGGCGAGGTAAAAGCTAGCGTCAAGAAGGACGCCGATTGTTATGGAATGGACTACATCACGCCAAGCGTCGAGTAGCTGGAAGTCATGACATGTAACACCGAGCGTCAGAGCATTGGACGGCAAGCGTGACGTCATCGAGCTTCCAGCAGGACGTCGAGCGTCCAGTAGGACGTTGAGCGTCCAGCACTACTAATGATGCTGTAAGAGTTTGACACGATGTTTAGAACTCAGTGCAACTTCTTTGTCTCTGTTGTTGGATGAGCGAATGTTCTAGACGCGAACGTCATAGTACCGGGCGTCTGAATCACGAGCATCTGAATCGCGAGCATCCTTTGTTCCGAGAGTCAAGTAGCACCGAGCGGCAAGCAGTTGCATGGCGTCCAGCATCCAGCAGTTGGACTTGACGTCAAGTGTCAAGCAGTTGCATGGCGTCCAGCATCCAGCAGTTGGACGTGACGCCGACTGTCAAGCATAGTTCTGACCGACTAAATCGCGAGCGTTTAGTCGCGAGCGTCTAAACCGCGAACGTCATTGTTCCGAGTCACGTGGCGCCGAGTGTCAAGCAGTTGCATGGCTTCTAGTGTCCAGCAGTTGAACTTAACGTCCAGTGTCAAGCAGTTAGACGTGACGTCGAGCGTCAAGCAGTTACATGACGTCAAGCGTCAAGCAGTTGGATGGGACGCCGACTGTCAAGCATAGTTCTGACCGACTAAATCGCGAGCGTTTAGTCGCGAGCGTCTAAACCGCGAACGTCATTGCTCCGAGTCACGTGGCGCCGAGTGTCAAGCAGTTGCATGGCTTCTAGCGTCCAGCAGTTGGACTTGACGTCCAGTGTCAAGCAGTTAGACGTGACGCCGAGCGTCAAGCAGTTGCATGGTGTCAAGCGTCCAGCAGTTGGACTTGACGTCGGGTGTCAAGCTTGACGTCGGGTGTCAAGCTTGACGCCGAGCATCAAGCAGTTAGACGTGACGCCGAACGTCAAGCAGTTAGACGTGACGTCGAGCATCAGGACTCGGATGTCGTGATTACACCAGTCGAGCCGAACGTCGAGATCGCGAACATCTTGGTTCCGATCGTAATGACCGCGAGCGTCTAGAGTTGGAACATGGTTACACCAGGCGCTATAACTGGAAAGATACAGAGAAAAATATTAACTGGAAGAATTATTTTCTCACACCAAAGGCCCGCCTGTACAGACTCTTGGTTTCTGATGGAGGGCGAGAAATAAACCCCTAAAAGTAAGTAAAAGTAAGTGATGATCTTGGACCCATTGAGGCCAGAATTACAGGACCTTAAGGAGTTAACTCCTAGGAAACAAGACGTCTCTTCCTCGGTTAGGGTCTTGTACGAAGAAGGGATTGATGATCTCCTTTCCCTTATTTATCTTTTAGTGGAATTCTCTTAGGAGAAGATCCTAAGATCCTTCATCCATCGGTTGACTTATAGAAACTCATGAGAGTTTTTTTCTAAAGAGTTTCCGGATTATTTTATGCCTGCTGCTCCTCGTTCCCCGCCTTCAGAGTTTATGCTAGGGAAGGTGTCGAAGGAGTCTCTGTTTACAAAGATGGTGCTGTCCCGATCATCTAAATAGAGCTTTGAGGATGATGGGAGACTGGATACAATCCAAGAAGATCCAGGGTAATACTGTTTTTCCCTTTTCCCCTCGGCTAAATTGGCCTCCAGATCTAGTGTTTGGTTCGAGACGGGAGAAGTTCTCAGCTTGGGAGTTCCTACCTCTGCCCAAGTAGATTTTTCGGGTCTAGTAGACGCTCTGCGTCGGATGGCCTTAAGAAGGACCAAATTCTCTGGTCACCGTAAGAGCTTGATCTTCCTCTCAAAGGCGTCTTCAAAGCTTTTGAAGTATTCTTTTTCCTTGACTGGAATCTGGGAGCCTTTGGGAAGAAGTTTTCTGCCTTGAAGGATGTGGACACTGATAGCCTCAGCCTCATTGTGTCAAGCATGGATAAGGCCTTAAAGAACGGTTCCAATGAGTTAGCAACCCTTTTCTCAGCGGGGGTCTTTAAGAAAAGAGCCCAAATGTGTTCTTTTCTGTCTATTGGGGTTACACCCATTCAGAAGTCAGAATTGAGGTACGCACCCCCCATTTTTCTTCCTCTCTTCTTCCTCAAGAGTTGGTCAAAGAGGTCTCTTCCACTTTAGCCCTAAAGGTCACACAGGATTTGGTGTCTAAATCAGCAAGAAAGGTTCTGCATACTTTTTGTCTCTAAACTGCACAGACATCAGTAGGAGCCAGACTAAACAGCTTCTGGCGAGCTTGGGAGAGGAGAGGAGCAGACCTTTGGTCAGTACTATTTCTAAAGGAGGGATGTGAATTCTTTTTGCTAGTGAAACCTCCTTTAATAGTAACTCCGATAGACCTCTCTGCCAGATACAGAGAGGTGCCAAAGAGACAGGCTATGCAACATCAAATGTCTCTCTTCTTGGAGAAGGAGACTATTGACCAGTCCTGGATTTAAGTGCTCTCAACGCCTTCATTCAGAAGACAAAGTTCTCCATGGAGACATCGAAATCAGTCCTAGCAGCAGTAAGGAAGGATGACTGGATGGTCTCTTTAGACCTCCAGGATGCTTTCTTCCACATCCTCATCCATCCGAACTTCAAGCAATACCTGAAGATTCGTGTATAGGAGGAAGTTGTCCAGTTTTGGGCTCTTTGTTTCGGCCTAAGCACCTCCCCTTAATAGATGGTGCGTCTGCTAGGACCTGTCGTTCTTCTAACCATAGACCTCTTCCAAGCTCCCCAACTCCTGGGAGAAGGAATGTCGACCATAGACCTCTTCCAAGCTCCCTAACCCCTGGGAGAAGGAATGTTGAATGTTCTAACCACAGACCTCTTCCAAGCTCCCCAACCCCTGGGAGAAGGAATTTCGACCATAGACCTCTTCCAAGCTCCCTAACCCCTGGGAGAAGGAATGTCGACCATAGACCTCTTCCAAGCTCCCCAACCCCTGGGAGAAGGAATGTCGACCTTAGACCTCTTCCAAGCTCCCTAACCCCTGGGAGAAGGAATGTTGAATGTTCTAACCATAGACCTCTTCCAAGCTCCCCAACCCCTGGGAGAAGGAATGTCGACCATAGACCTCTTCCAAGCTCCCCAACCACTGGGAGAAGGAATGTCGACCATAGACCTCTTACAAGCTCCCCAACCCCGGGGAGAAGGAATGTCTAACGACAAAAGGAAACGATATGCTTTAGCTCCCGAGCAGTTGTCACCTCGAGCATACCTATTAACGCCTCCCAAGACGCTTGCCTTCTCATAGGGAAGGTGAGGTTAAAGTGTTTTCATCATCTTTGGATGACGCAGCCCCCAGACGAGGCTGGTGTCAAGCTTCCAGACCTCTGAAGAGGAAGATGGACACGGTCAATCAGCGTCCTATCATGACACCGCAAGCTACTGGTTGTAGGCTTTGGAGCAGTCCTGAACGTTTTCATTCTACCGAAGAAAGCTCTCTTGCCAAGCGTCCTTTAAGGACGTCGGCAACTGTCAAGAAATGTCCAACTCACCCAGTTGCAGGACAGTTGTCTGAGCCTGGCATGACCTCGGTTCATGCTCCTCCTCCACCATCAGTCTGGTTATCGTCCTCTGGATGCTCTGCGCGCTCTTTAAACGGCGTAGAAAGCAAGCTTGTGGTAGACGTGACGTCTCCTGTACCACAACAAGTGGACCCTAATTTTAATATGCTGCAAGATTTACAACAGAAACTCTCTTTGCTCATGCAAGTTTATCAGCCTGCGGACACCAAGAGAGTAGCAGGCCTGGACCCTAAGCGTCAGGAAGCTTCATACCTGGACACCAAGCGTCGTAAGGCTTCTAGTCGAGAGGTTCTTGATGATGAACGTCTTTACAACTCCATCGTTAAATGGCGTGTTTCAGCCGCTTTAACCAAAAGGAGTCAAGCAGCCAGACGTGATGTTGAGCGTCCAGCTAACGGGACGTCTAGCGTCCAGCTTAAATGTGACGTCGAGCGTCCTGCAAGACGTGACGTCGAGCGTCCTGCAAGACGTGACGTCGAGCGTCCTGCAAGACGTGACGTCGAGCGTCCTGCAAGACGTGACGTCGAGCGTCCTGCAAGACGTGACGTCGAGCGTCCTGCAAGACGTGACGTCGAGCGTCCTGCAAGACGTGACGTCGAGCGTCCTGCAAGACGTGACGTCGAGCGTCCTGCAAGACGTGACGTCGAGCGTCCTGCAAGACGTGACGTCGAGCGTCCTGCAAGACGTGACGTCGAGCGTCCTGCAAGACGTGACGTCGAGCGTCCTGCAAGACGTGACGTCGAGCGTCAAGCGGGACGCGACGTCGAGCATCAGGCAGAATGCGACGTCGAGCATCAAACAGCTCGTGACATGGACGTGTAGGCTTTCCACCATTCAAAATTAATTACAAAGTGATGCAAAAAGTTTGGGTCACACAAAGGGACCAGATTGACTCTAGTGGCCCTATTTTGGTCCTCAAGAGAGTGGTTCACAGAGGATCTGGAATGGATGGTAAACACTCCAAAAAGCTTTTCATTAAGAGTAGTTCTACTCAAACAACCCCACTTGGAAAGTTACCATCAACAATCTCCAAGCTCTTCATCTAACTGTCTTCAGATTATCGGAATGCTGTGCTAGAGGTTTTTCGAAGGAGGCAGCTAGGGCTATTGCAAGAGCAAGAAGGATGTCTACCTTCTAGGTTTACCAATCCAAGTGAGAAGTTTTTAGAGAGTGGTGCAGAGTCAATTCTGTTTCCTCATCCAGCACCTCTATAATTCAGATTGACTTCCTGTTATATCTTCGAAGGAAACGTAATTTTTTCATCCTCTATCATCAAGGGATACTAGAGTATGTTAGCAACCATATTTAGACCAACACTTGGACCTTTCTAATGTTAAAGACCTACAGGAACTTCTCAAATCGTTTGAAACATCAAAGCAATAGTTCCAGGATTCACCAGCTTCAATCTGGATATAGTCCTGAAGTTCATTAAGAGTGACAGGTTTGAGCCCTTGCATTCAGCTTCATTTAAGGACCTCACGATGAAGACTCTATTTTTGGTCAGTCTGGCGACAGCTAAAAGTCGGTGGGATTCATGCTTTTAGTGAAAATGTTGGTTTTCTCAAGATACAAAGCTATCGGCTCATTGCAGTTAGGCTTTCTCGCCAAGAATGAACGCTCTTCTCAACCTTGGCCCACTGCTTTTGAGTTCCTGAACCTTTCGGATGTGGTTGGCGAGGAGTTGGAGAAGGGTCCTGTGTCCAGTAAGAACCCTGAAGTTCTTCCTGCACTGAACGGAAAAGTTGCGAGGCAAGACAGAAGCTCTTTGGTGCTGGGTCTAGAAGCCCTCGTTACAGAGGTCGAAGAATGCACTTTCATTCTTCATCAGGCTCTTAATAAGAGAAACTCATGCACATTGCAGTAAGGCAGACCGAAAGCGTTTTAAAGTCAGACACATGAAGTTAGAACTGTAGCAACTTCGGTGGCCTTCAGGCAGAATAGATCGTTGCAGAGCATTATGGACACATCCTTTTGGAGGAGTAAATCTGTGTTCGCTTCACATTATTTAAAACGTATCCAGACTCTATGAGGACTGCTTCACTCTGGGACCATTCGTAGCAACGAGTGCAGTTGTGGGGGAAGGATCCACCACTACATTCCCGTAATCCTAATACCCTTTTCTTCACTTGGAACTTTTGTATTTTTATGGTTGTTCGTGGAGATTGCGACTGTCTTCCACAATCATTGACTTTAGTCAGGAGGTCAATTTGTTCCTTGAGAGCGCCCCGGAACAAGGGTATTGGAGGAGGTCCTGTCACATAGAGGTTTTTAGACCGGTTTGACAGCTCCTAGAGGTCTTCAGCCCCCTGGGTGGATCGCTGGATCTCTTAAGGAAAGCAGACATAATGAAAGAATTCATTGAAGTCGGCTTCCTTATCAGGTACGAACCCTTAAGCTTGTTTATTAACTCTTAAGTAAAATTCCAACAATGTTGGCTGTCTCTGACTCTCCACCAAAGGTGTCAATCAGCTATATATATAATTACCGGCAAAGTCAGATGTTTAAAAATTATATTTTCATAATAAAATAAATTTTTGAACATACTTACCCGGTAGTTATATATAATTTAATTCCCACCCTCCTCCCCTCTAGAGACTAGAGGCATGGAAGATCTGAGGAATCATGGAATGGTTCCAGGTACCTCGCTAGGGGCGTGCAGGTGGTACACCTGGCTACCCAATCTGCGATTGCCGCGAGTTTTGAAATTTCTGCCGGACGTCAGGGACGTATAGCTATATCTATAACTACCGGGTATGTTAAAAAATTTATTTTATTATAAAAATATAATTTTTTTAAATGACCTTTTTGGGCTCGAGCCATGTCGTCCTGATGAAAATTCCCTTCGGCAGCTTCCTACTGTATAATATTTCTGCGAGTGATATTACAAGAGAAGTACCGTCAGGTATTACGGGGTTCTAGCCCCCGGAACGACTACCCGAAGATATCGTGTATAATCAGGGATGTATCCGAAGATAACCATAGATATCTGCACCCCCAATAGACTTTACCCAGTATAATCAACTAAGGGAAAGGATAAGTGAGGAGCCGTTACATATCCTCTCACCCTAAGGTGCCCGCGTTCGTCTCCGACGCCCCTTTCCTTTGTTCGCAGAGTAAACCTACTGTTGTTGTCGTTGTGCGCTCTTTATCAGCTTTTTTGAAGTTTTTTTTTCGTATGATGGCTTCCTCTTCGTCGTCTAAGTTGAGTACCAACCTCTCTTCACAATTTCCTTTAGCTGTAAGTGTTTTGGATCCCTACGTGGAAAGTTATTTAGCTTTTACGATGAGGGAGGCAAATTTACTGGTGAATCGATAAATACTGTAATGTAGAAACTAACCTTTTCTTCTTTATGAATTATTTTCTGAAATGCATAATAAATCCACGAAAAATCACACTAAATGTGGACATACTCTTCCCCTGAAATTTGTTCCGTAACTGGAATACAAGCCTACACTATTTATACAGTATAGGTATTACTTTCGGCGAAGCTGAAAGGACGAGCCATTAGAATTTAGCGAGGGTTAACCACCCATGTCCTTGACTGATTTGATGGAGATTCCACTTGAAACAAAGTTACCAGGTGCACCTGTACTGGGGATGGTGCAAAAATAAAAAGACAAACAGAAAACACAATCTATCAAGACCCTCTCCAGTAAAACCACCGGGAAATAGTGTTAGATCAAAAATTGCTAATGGAAAGACTTCATCCAAGGGGTCTTCCAAAAATAAACCATAATTGTTTCTTCCATTTTACAATGGAATTGTCATGGTTTAAGGACCAAATATGAAGAGCTTAAGCTCCTCATTCATGAGTACTCCCCCATAATTATATGTCTACAGGAGAGCAAATTTGATCATAACACTTTGTCCTCGTGAATATATTAGTTATAGGACACCGTATGACCACCGATTAGGGAGCCATGGCAGAAGTCTCATACGTTCTTTGAGATGTACCCCAAATATCTTTGTCGTTTTGTACACCTCTGCAGGCAGTGGTTGTACAGATTGATATAGGGAGAAAATATACAATTTACTCTCTGTATTTGCCTCCAAATGATAACATTTCCTATGATAATCTAGTAAAGGTGATTCAGCAACTCCCTCAACCTTTTCTTTTACTTGGAGATTTGAATGGTAGACATCCTTTTTGGGGTGATGTTTTAGCAAATACGAGGGGCAATATTATATCAAATGTGGAAAATGAGGACGTCGGACTTCTTAATATAGGAGAGCCTACACACTTTCATTTCCAGACAGGTACCTTGTCAGGCATTGACTTCTCGATTCTGATTAGAGGACATTAGATGATTGGCATTCTAGTGATCATGCACCAATCATTATAAGTACCAACAAGGTCCACCTTTAGAGATTGCCACGATGGAATCTTGACAAGGCAAACTGGGATAGATTTCGTGAGCTAAGTAAAATTAAAGGGAATGCAGAACAGTTTGAAAGTGTTGATGATGCCATAGACTTACTAAATGGAACTCTTCATATAGCAGGAGTCAATTCAATTTCCAAAACCAGGTTATTCAAACAATGGCCAGTCCCCTGGTAGGCTTCAGAAGTAACTGCCCTGCACAGAGCCACAAGAAGGTCTTCAACACAATTGCCCATACGCCGTACTGAGAAGAATTTAATTCTATACAAGAAATGTAGAGCACATTTCCATCTTGCCATGAAAGAAGCTAGGTGCCAGTCTTGGATGTCTTTTGTTTCCTCCATTAACAGTAGAACACCATCATCTTCTGTGTGGAGGAAAGTAAAAAAGATAGCAGGCAAATTCACCCCAGACTCACCACCAGTGTTGAAGGTGAATGATCAGTATGTGACTGGAGCAGTTGAGGTTAGCAGTGGCCTGGCTTATCATTTCTCCAATGTATTATGCAAGTGTGAATCAGCTCGTGGTCACCAGTATAGGAGCATTGAAAAAAGGAAAATTTTTAATTTTGCAACAGGAAGGGAAGAGTCATGCAATTCTCCTTTTAATGAAAAAGAATTTGATTCTGCACTTGCTACCTGTAATGATACAGCCCTTGGACACGATGGAATTTCATATGTAATGATTAAACATGTACTTGTTAATACCAAGTTATTTATTTTAAGTACTTAACAGAGTATGAGATGATCATAATTATCCAAGTGTTTGGGAACTAGCCATTATTTTAGCCATTTTAAAACCGAGTAAGGATAATTTCTTAGCAGAAAACTATCGACCAATTGCATTGACAGCTTGCTTATGTAAGATCATGGAGATGATGATCAATGCAAGACTGATGTGGTACCTGGAAAAGAAGTGTATTTTATCACTTATCCAGTGTGGATTTAGAAAAAATGCATTCAATGACTGATGTCTTGATACGACTGGAATCCTCTATTTGTTCCGTAACCGAAATAAAAACCTCGCTATTTACAGAGGGTTTACCTTTTAGCGCAGCTGAAATGACGAGCCAATAGTTTTAACGAGGGTTAATTACCCCCGCGCTAGTTAGCAGGGGGTGGGGAAGGGTAGCTTGCTACCCCTCCCCCCTCCACACACCGGTGACTTGCTTCACTTCACTTTTGGCTCGGCGGTGATCAGACGTGTCTGCTCATCGCCCTCGTGACAGCCTTTAATTTTCTGCTTTTTCTTTTCAGCGTGTGTGTTGGTTGGAAGTTGACCTTCAGTTATTTCTTTACAATGCGTACATGCCCTGGAGTTGCCGGTTGTCCTTGTGGGATTTTCATGTCGGACGTAAATACAGATCCGCACACCCTCTGCCCTCAATGTCGGGGCCGACGGTGTGACCAGGAGAACATGTGCCGTGAGTGCAGGGAGTGGTCTGCCTCCCAGTGGGAGAGGTTTGGCCGTCGGCGTAAGAAGAAGTCCAAGAGAGACCGTTCTCCTCCGGGGTTAGCCTTGAAGGAGGAAGGTTCTCGGGACTCTTCTTCCGCCGCCCAAACCTCCTCCGAAGCTCCCCCTCGTCCGCCTCCTAAGGAGAGTCGGCCGAGTGGGAGCGCAGGCCCTTGTTCTGTTTCCCGACCTTCGGTGGGGGGAGAGGGCGTCGCCTCCCATAGCGAGGCGGTTCCCCCTCCTCCTCCGGGGGAGGTTATTGATAATGCCTTATCCAGTGATGATCTTTTACAGATTTGGTCGTCCCTGGGGCTTAAGGGCTTGCCCTCCAGGGTTGCTCTTATTGACCTTGTCTCGTTGGGGGCCGCTGTTAAGCAGTCGCCGGTGGTAGCAGAGGTAGACCCTCTGTCTATTGTCGACGTCGTGGTGACAGAGGCCTCCGACGTGGCTGGGCCTTCCGCCGCAGGTGCTGTTGCGGGTGATGGTGCTAAAGGCTCTCCTCCTCCTTCCGTACATCCTTCGAAGGGGGAAGTGAGTCCTTCGGTCTCGGCTACTGCTCAGCTTCCTTCTGAGGGAAGTGCTTTAACAGAGACTCCCCTTCGGAGGACCGATGGTCCCGACGATCTTCCCCGAGGCCGCCTCCGCCGTAAGGCTCACCGTCCGCTACGCCACAAGGGCCTCCCTTCCCCTTACAGGGGGACTAAGAGGCGCCTTTTTGGGTCTTCATCCTCCGGGGGGGACTCTCCTCGTCAGCCTCAACCTACAGCTCCGCCCTCCTTGAACCTCTCTGCAGACCGCTCACCATCTCCTGCCAGATCTTCGCCTTCTGGAGAACTCGTCACCCGACGGGCAACGGTCCCTTCGGGGCTAAGGGATCCTTCCCTTACGCGAGCAGTGCTAGCGCACAAGCGCTCTCCTGCTCGCCAGCGCTTTCCTGATCTTCAGCGCTCTCCTGCTCATCGACGATCTCCTGCTCGCCGACGCTCACCTGCTCGTCGGCTCTCTCCTGATGTTCGCCCCCCTCGCCAGCGCTCTCCTGCTCGTCAGCTCTCTTCCGAGTGTCAGCGCTCATTTGTGGACCATCGCCCTGCGGTCTCTGACCACCCTTTAGTTCCTGCTGAACTCCCTGCTCACCATCTGCCTGGTCCTGTGGCTACGCAACATCGTGCTGCGCGTGTGTCAAAAAAACATGTTCGCCAACGCGCCAGCGATCTCCCAGTTCCTGCTCGTGAACGCGCCGCGCCACCTGTCCTTTCACATGACACGCGTCGACCTTCTGCTCGCCAGCGATCACCTACGCGCCAGCGATTACCTCCTCGCCAGCGATTACCTCCTCGCCAGCGGTCACCTGCTTTCCAGCGCGCACAGGCGATCTTAGTATCGCCTATTCAACAGCGACAGCTAGCGTGCCAACGTTCTCCAACGCTCCTGAAGGAACATGGTTCGCCAGCTTCTAGCTCGCCATCGCGCGATCGCCCGCCTGCACATGCTGCTCGCCATCGCTCGCCATTGCACGATCGCCCTCCTGCGCATGCTGCTCGCCATCGCTCACCCCTGCACGAACGCCCTCCTGCGGATGCTGATCACCATCGCACCCCATCACGCGATCGCCCACCTGCGCATGCTGCTCGCCATCGCTCGCCATCACGCGATCGCCCTCCTGCGCATGCTGCTCGCCCCTGCACGATCGCCCTCCTGCGGATGCTGATCACCATCGCACCCCATCACGCGATCATTCACCTGCGCATGCTGCTCGCCATCGCTTACCATTACGCGGTCATTCACCTGCGCATGCTGCTCACCATCGCACGCCAGTGCGTCGACATGCCACCTCGCGCCATCGCCAACTTGAGCGACTGCACTCACCAGCTCGTCATCGATCGCCTGTGGATCTACATCGCCAGCGATCTTCCTCACCTACGCGGCAGCGCGTTCCCTCGCCGTCGCGCCAACGCTTGCGTTCGTCGCCTCGGACACACGTTCATTTACCTGCCCACCCTCGCGCCCACTCGCCTGCGCGCCCGCGCGACCATTCGCCCTCGCGCGAACATCGTTCGCGGCGAATTCCGCAGCCGGTGGTAGCAGTAGGAACGCGTGCTCCTAGACGGCACTCGGGATCACCTCCATCCAAACACAGGTTGGTAGTGCAGGACGAGGAGAGGTTAGTACATCATTCTTCCCCACCTTCTTTTCAGGCAGGTACCGTCGTGTCCACTCCAAAGGATCGCCCGATCCCTTTCCCTTTAGCGAGGATTTCGGACTCTGTGTCCTTGGAGCAGCAGACTTGGTTTGGTCCTCTGGCACGGGCGTTAGTGAGGGTTATGAAACCAGCACTCGCCGGCCAGGGTAACAAACCAACGGCTGTCTCTCCTACGCTGAAGAGAAAGAGAGGAGTGGACTTCGTGGTGACTTCCCCCAGGGCGAAGTTGGTTCCCAAGAGGTCGGTCGCGAAGGTCCCTTCTCCTGCACGAGTACTCTCTCCTTCTCCCGTGGACGAGGCCTTTCCGTCCTCAGGTGAGTCCAGTGGGGCGGTAGTCTTCCCCTCGGCACCAGGGGGGGAGACTTCGCTTCAGGCAGGAGAATCGTCTCGTGAGGAAGGGGCCCCTCGAACCTCGTTGTTGGGATCCTGTATCGCTCCCAGGAGGGAATCCAAGGATTCCAAGACCGTCCCTAAATCCTCTGCAAGGATTCGTCAAGAACCCACGACTACCCAGGTTTATGTCCACGTATCACCCCAGGAAGAGATTCTTGGGGCAGGAGACTTAGCTGCCAGCCCGTAGGGAGGAGAACAGCAAGAATCCGAACATGCCTTCTGGCAGGTCCTAAGCCTGATAAGGCAACTTAACAGGCTGACGGATCCAGTCATCGCCCCCCGTGAAGGCAAAGACACGATTCTGGATGAAGTGTTTGACGTTCGGAAGGCCCCTAAGACCAGTGCAGCTCTGCCCTGGTCTCGGGGGATGAAGAGTGCCAGGGCTAGGGCCAACGCTCAGCTCGCACTTCTTGCCTCCTCCAGTCGTTCCACTGCCGGGAACAAGCTCATCCCTCCTCCTCGCCTCCAGCAGAGGAGGTATTTCGAGATCCTGGGTGAGCACAACCTCGCTCTTCCTCTCTATCACTCTGTGGAGGAGCTGGCGAAGGGAGTTCCCCTTGAGAAACTCTCTGCCCGGCAGGTGTCGTTCTCGGCGGCAGAGATCCTTAACCACGAGAAGGTCGCTAAGTGTGCCATGCAGGCCACTTCGTGGCTGGACTTCTGGCTAGGATCTCTGGGCATCCTATTGCGATCGGAGGACTTGTCCAAGGAGACCAATAGGAAGGCCCTAGAGACCTTCTTGCTCTCGGGCACCCGCTCCATCGAGTTTTTGGCGCACCAGGTTACCACCCTGTGGGCCAACTCGGTGTTGAAGCGTCGCGATGCTGTGTCCGAGAGATTCCATCCGAAGGTCCCCGCCGTAGATGTGTGTAGGCTCCGACATGCTACCCTTCTGGGGGAGAGCCTGTTTGAGCCTCAAGACATGGAGCGAACGGCTGAGAGGTGGAGGAAATCCAGCAAGGACTCCCTCCTCCACAGGGCCCTTACAACTCGGCCTATAAGCCTCCAGCCCCGCCACAACAGCAGCAAGAGCCTCGTAAGGCTCCCAAACAGGCACCGGCAGCTAAGAAAGTGGTGTCTAAGCCCCAGCCCTTTCCAGCCAAGGTCAAGAGGGGCGGTAAGTCCTCCAGGGGAGGCAAGACTCCTAGGGGTGGCGGCCGCGGCCGCAAGCCCTAGGGGTGGCAGTCCCCCTGCATGTCCACCTGTGGGGGGATGCCTTCAGCGTTACGTCCGCAGGTGGCAGCAACACGGGGCCGATGCTTGGACGGTCTCTGTGATCGGCCAAGGTTATCGCGTCCCGTTCACAACATCTCAACCTCCCCTGATAGCGAATCCAGTGTCGTTGAGCTCCTATGCCACGGGATCGGCAAAGGGGCTGCCCTTCAGGCCGAAGTCGAGACCATGCTCGAGAAGGGTGCTCTCCAAGAGGTCGTGGACGGCTCCCCAGGCTTCTTCAGTCGACTCTTTCTTGTAGAGAAGGCTACTGGAGGCTGGAGACCCGTCATCAATCTCTCAGCTCTGAACAGGTTTGTCAAACAAACCCGGTTCAGCATGGAGACAGCAGACATGGTCAGACTTGCGGTGAGACCACAAGACTTCATGTGTACACTGGATCTAAAGGACGCGTACTTCCAGATCCCAATCCATCCGTCTTCCAGGAAGTACCTGAGATTCTGCCTAGACAACAAGATCTACCAGTTCAAGGTGCTGTGTTTCGGTCTCTCCACAGCTCCTCAGGTGTTCACCAGAGTGTTCACCCTGATTTCATCTTGGGCGCACAGGAACGGCATTCGTCTCCTTCGTTACCTGGACGATTGGCTGATCCTAGCAGACTCGGAGTCGACCCTTCTTCGGCACCGAGACAGGCTTCTGGATCTTTGCCAGGATCTGGGGATCGTGGTAAACCTCGAGAAGTCCTCTCTGCAGCCGTCCCAACGACTGGTTTATCTAGGCATGCTAATAGACACCAATCTCCACAAAGCCTTTCCATCAGACGACCGGATAGCAAGGCTGAGGAGGGTGGCGGAACCCTTCCTCAGGTGAAAAGAACTCCCCGCCCAATCGTGGTTGCGTCTCTTAGGCCACCTATCCTCCCTGGCCCGTCTGGTTCCAAACAGCCGCCTCAGGATGAGATCCCTTCAATGGCGGCTCAAGTCCCGGTGGAATCAAGGATCCGATTCCCCGGACATTCTGATCCCAATGGGGTCTCTGGAACAGACGGACTTGCAGTGGTGGCTGGCCGACGAGAACCTGCGGAAGGGAGTGAGTCTTCTCGTCCTCTCCCCGGAATTGACTCTGTTTTCGGACGCGTCAAAAGAAGGGTGGGGGGCGCACGTTCTGAACCAGAGGGCCTCAGGCCTTTGGTCAGAATCAGAAAACTGCCTAC
The DNA here is from genome assembly GCF_036898095.1 of Palaemon carinicauda. Lineage (NCBI taxonomy): Eukaryota > Metazoa > Arthropoda > Malacostraca > Decapoda > Palaemonidae > Palaemon > Palaemon carinicauda. The sequence goes on from NC_090752.1 coordinate 47,600,014, forward strand.
ACATCAACCTGCTAGAATTGAAGGCCGTCTTTCTGGCTCTTCAGCAGTTCCAACGGTCCCTGGCGGGTCACTCCGTGGTGGTGATGAGCGACAACACCACGGTAGTGGCTTATATCAACAAGCAGGGAGGCACTTTTTCGCAACAGCTATCCCATCTTGCAGTAGAGACTCTGAGGTGGACCGAAACCCACTCGATAACACTATCAGCTCGCTTCATTCCTGGCAAGAGGAATGTGCTCGCCGACAGTCTGAGCAGGGCTTCGCAGATAGTGAGTACCGAGTGGTCTTTGGATCCTCAGATAGCCAACAAAGTCCTGACTTTGTGGGGTTCCCCGACTGTGGACTTGTTCGCGACAGCCTTGAACTTCAAGCTGCCCCTGTACTGCTCACCAGTCCCGGACCCCAAGGCACTCTGGCAAGATGCTTTCCAGCAACGGTGGGACAACATCGACGTGTACGCCTTCCCACCGTTCTGTCTGATGAGAAGGGTGCTCAACAGGACCAGACTATCGGTCAACTGTTCCATGACTCTGGTAGCTCTGCTATGGCATCACGCGGAATGGTTTCCGGACCTTCTGCAACTCCTGACGGAACTCTCAAGGGAGCTTCCTCCACGACACGAGCTTCTCAGACAACCCCACTCCGGCGTCCCTCACAGGGCCGTAGCCTCGCTTCGGCTTCACGCCTGGAGACTATCCAGTGTCTCCTCGCGGAGAGAGGCTTTTCGCAACAGGTTGCGGAGAGAATGTCTCGGCACCTGCGAAGGTCCTCTGAGGGAGTCTACCAAGCAAAGTGGAGAGTCTTTTGTGGTTGGTGTCGTGGAAGGGGTATCTCTCCACTCGATGCCACTATTCCAGCAATAGCGGACTTCCTCGTGTATCTGCGAGAAGAAATGCGCCTTTCTGTCTCGACAGTGAAAGGCTATCGCTCAGCCTTAAGCTTGGCCTTCAGATTGAAGGGCGTGGATATTTCTTCATCGCTAGAACTCTCTTTACTCATACGTAGCTATGAGCTTACCTGCCCCCAGTCGGAAGTGAGACCCCCTCCTTGGAACGTGGTTCGAGTCCTCAGGTCTCTTAAGAGACCTCCCTTCGAGCCATTACGCCAGGCCTCCGATCGCCACCTGTCTTGGAAGACGGCTTTCCTACTCGCCTTGGCTTTGGCCAAGCGAGTTAGTGAACTTCATGGTCTCTCGTACGACATCGCCCATTCAAGGGGATGGGGGGAGGTAACGTTCAGGTTCGTCCCAGAGTTTGTGGCCAAGACTCAGAATCCTGGAGTGCCGGATCCTCGGTTCGACTCTTTCAGGATTGCGAGTCTCCGTTCTGTAACAAACGACCCAGACCAGCTGCTACTATGTCCAGTGAGGTGTCTGAGGCACTACTTGAAGAGAACGGCTGCAGTCCGTCCTCATGTGCGAGCTTTGTTTGTGAGCACAGGCAGGACAAAGAGGAGGGTCACCAGGAACACCATCTCAGCTTGGATTCGAAGGGTTATCCACCATGCCCTGAATCCTGACCCTCCTCCGTCACGTCGCCCTCGGGCCCACGATGTCAGGGGTATTGCTACATCCCTGGCCTTCAAGAGAAACTTCTCTGTGACGCAGGTACTTCAAGCTGGGGTCTGGAAGCGTCAAACGACCTTCACAGCCCACTACCTGCAAGACGTGACCCACAGGAGCCTCGATACGTTTTCTATCGGCCCTGTGGTGGCTGCACAACAGCTGGTCTAACCTCAGGCTCCTTTTTGGACAAGTAGCAGTAGGTTGAGGGCGTTGTTACCCAGTCTTAGTCTGCGTGAATGAAAGAGTATGTCTGACCCTTACTTCTTTCTTCATTCTCCCCTCTCTTGGGGAAGCAGCATCCTGGTCCTCGCATAGCTGACCTCGACCTCTGCAGGTAACCCATGCTTCTTTGTGCTCCTAGTATTAAGCTTAATACTGTTGCGTCTCCCATACCCTGACGAGGTGGTATGGGGAACGTCCTATCTTAGAATTCCTATCTGAAGGTCTCAAGGTCAACTTCATAGGACGAGTCACACTCTCCTCCTCACACTGCTTATGTAGGCCATTCATTCCTAGCGATGCTAGGAACTTGTGAGGTACAGGGGCTCCCTCTCTCTAGTGCTGCTCACTGAGGGATCGAGCCCCCGGGCAAGCCGAAGTCAGTAAGGCTGGGGACTTTCCACCCTTCCTAAGGGGTAAGTCACCCTCTGTAAATAGCGTGGTTTGTATTTCGGTTACGGAACAAATGACAAATTCGAAGATAATTTGTATTTTTCCTAACCATACAAACCTTAGCTATTTACACATATGTGCCCGCCATCCCTGACCCCCAAGTCAAGTCCTACCTCTAAGTGAAGTAAAGCAAGTCACCGGTGTGTGGAGGGGGGAGGGGTAGCAAGCTACCCTTCCCCACCCCCCGCTAACTAGCGCGGGGGTAATTAACCCTCGTTAAAACTATTGGCTCGTCATTTCAGCTGCGCTAAAAGGTAAACCCTCTGTAAATAGCTAAGGTTTGTATGGTTAGGAAAAATACAAATTATCTTTGAATTTGTCATTTTGAAGTCTTTGCTTCCAAACAACACCATGTAACAGTCTTTTTTTACCCTGAAAATGTTTATGATACTCCTTATCACGGCAGGCGCCATCGGCGAGGCTTGGTATACTTCCAAAATGCTGACGACAGTGAAGTGATGACAGGTTTGCCAAAACAGGGCCGTAGTCGAATCTTGTCTCGCCTCGCTGCTCACACTTTGGGAATAGATATTTTTGTCTTTTAAGACATCTTCTTTAAAAGTATTATGTCTACCCATGACACAGGGGTATCAGTACGTCCCTGGCATTCAATCGCAATTTCTCCGTGTTGCAAGTGTTACAGCTGGCTATATGGAAGCGTCAAGCAACCTTCACAGCCCACTACCTACAAGACGTGACCCACAGGAGACTCGATACATTTTCTATCGGTCCTATGGTGGTTGCACAACAAGTGGTTTAAAATACCCCGGGCTCCTTGTTGGACAAATGGCAGTTGGGTTGAAGGCATTGGTTACCCATGTTAACTCTGGGATGAATGAAAGTATGTCTGGTGCTTTTCCCTTCTTCATCTTCACCTCTCATGGGGTACAGTACAGCGCCATGGGTCCCTCTGCAAGGTGGCTTCAACCTCTGCAAGTAATTACCATTTTCCTTTTGTAACCTACTATAGTTTATATACATGTAAACTTCCCCAATGCTTCCTGTGAGGTAGGCATTCGGAAACGTCTTTTTTTATGTGTAAGGGTCCTATTTAGAACATTCTTGCCTAGACGTTCATATGCTATATCACAACCAGTATTGCTCAGGCCGCTATCATTCTCACTTTGTATAGATGAGCGAGGTGGCAAGGTTTTCCTTGATTACAGTCTAATACTGTACTAGGCAAACCCAGGTCAATGACCATGTCAGTAGCCGGACATATCCATCCACCTAAGGGTAAGTCATCCATAATAAATAATGTAAGGTCTGTTAGTTTGGTGAACAAGTGACAAATTTGTAGATAATTTGTATTTTTCCATAACTAATACCAACCTGGAGTTATTTATAAAAATTGTCCCGCCATCTCTTGTCCCCAGATAAGTCCTGTCTGCAATAGAAAAAGTAACTAGATCACCGATCTGTGAGTATATATATATATATATATATATATATATATATATATATATATATATATATATATATATATATATATATATATATATATATACTGTATATATATATATATATATATATATACAGTAGGTGGCTGAATACCCATAGCCACCCCTTACCCAGTGTCTGGGTAGGATTTCCACCTCGCACCAAAACTTTTATTGGGTACCTTCCAGTTTTGCAGAAGGAATATTCATAATAAATAACTCCAGGTTGTATTAGTTAGGGAAACATACAAATTATCTATGAATTTGTCATATTACATAGTTTAATTGTGAATTTTATGTAATTTATGCAACACTTCAGTATCTTCAAACCCAAAGTAGTGCTAATAAACGGATTTTGAGCGAAGCGAAAAATCTATTTTAGGGTGAGATAGCCATGTCGTCCTGATGGAAGGTTCCTATAAGTAGCTTTCTAAGGGATATTTGCTACAGTGATATTCCCAGAGAATTTACCTTTAGGTCTCCAGAATTCTAACTCCTGGCGTGAATATCCTTAAAATTTTTCTTAAGGATATTGCATAAATCAGGGGACGTATATCTTGATACGACACATAGCGATCTTCACCCAGAATAGCGTTTTCGCTTCGAGGGGGAAAGTTGCAAAATAGAATGGGAGCCGTTATCAAGGTACCCTTCCTCCCGTACTACTATTGAGTATCTAGATGGCACTGTATCCAAGATGGCGCATCATTCCTTGTAGCGTTGAGCATGGTGCTACAGATATAGTAATTTCGGCAGGGATCCTGCCAAGGCCTTTTCTGTAGAAAAGGAGGGCGGGTCTTTTGGGTCCGTCAGGACGACATGGCTATCTCACCCAAAAACAGATTTTTCGCTTCGCTCAAAATCCGTTTTTTGGGCTCAAGCCATGTCGTTCTGATGGAAGCTTACCAGAGAATTACTAGAAAGTACTGTATCTGTGGATTTTTAAAGTGCCTTAACTTTGGGACAATTTTTTCCTTTGGTCATCCAGACCATTGAGACCTATGACGTTACCGTTATACGTCATTACAGTACTGCTAAACATAAACCATGTTAGTACTTCCTGCCCCCTGCCGGGAAGAGTCATACTAGACATAGGAAAGTAGGCTCAATGTTTGCATGTGATATAAGAACAAACATAGCATCATCAACTACATACAGGTCTCACTGTTGGTATAAAGTATCGGAATAAACATTACTAGATAATGTTTGTATCACATATAAGAACAAGGGTATTAGCTATACATATTGTTCATAAGTAAATATATGCAGTGTTATTAAAGGGTAAGAAAACTCTGATATATTTTATTAAAAATCAATTGTAGGGCGAAATAAGACGCAAATACATATTGATAAAATTTATTGGCAATAAATGACCAACATAAAGTAACAGGTATAACATAAATGTTAATATATGTAATAAGAAATATATCAATCAATCATAACTCAGTAAATTTGTTTTCATCTGAAAGGGAAAGCCACCATAAATTTGAAAATTTGATAAATTTTCTAATATGAATTTTTGTGATGTTGAATGTCTATTCACACTGTGTAAGTACACACGGCACAAGTGTTATCTATGTTTCTTCACCTCAAATAATTAGAACAGTCCTTAGTGTCACCCTGGTGACACTCGCTTCAAAGTATTGCACTGAGAGGTGTCAACACCTTCACCCATATAATTGATGGTCCCAATCAATTCACTATTCATCGCAGCACTAGACGACAGGTCTAGTACACTACCTGCCGCCTCCACGTAACGCTTGAGTTCATGCACTTGCTTCGCATAATGCTTGTAGAACACTCTGGATGACTTCCATCCAGTGTATGAGCAAAGACGCTCAAAGTCCATATACTGAAAAAAGTTCAGTGATGAAGCGATTTTCCTTGGATCATGACCTGCGGGTGTACTGTCAGGATCCACTCTGCGAATCAAATAGGTGATTTTCGCCCTAAGCTGTTTTAGGGATAAGTTTGATCCTGAAGTTTCTCCTTTAAAGAGCTGTCCTCCCCTGAAGTCTGAAGTTCTTCGAAGATAGACCTTTAGACACTCCACTGGACACAGCGAGACATCTTCCTTCAGAGGGCAGATTCTCCAGGGACCCCATCTCTTGGTGGGTAGCTCGTTCTTAGTGAGAAATGTTGGATCAGGAAAAAGATTCAGTTCTTCCACTTCTGTGAACTGAATGTGGCCCTTATCTCGGGATAGGGCCACTATTTCACTAACTCTGGCCCCCGAGGCTATAGCAAACAAGAAAATGACTTTTTGAGTCAAGTCTTTCAGAGAGCAATCCTCATTGTTCACTGTAGAAGCATAGTGTAGGACCTTGTCCAAGGACCATGAAATGGGCTTCGAAGGGGCTGCAGGCCTAAGTCTAGCACATGCTTTTGGGATCTTGTTAAAGATTTCATTTGACAAGTCTACTTGGAAGGAGTATAGTAGAGGTCTAGTCAGAGCTGACTTACACGTAGTTATCGTGTTGGCTGCCAGACCTTGTTTGTGAAGGTGGATAAAGAAGGACAGATAGAAGTCCATTGAGATTTCTTTTGGTCCTTTTGCTTTGACAAAAGCAACCCACTTTTTCCAAGATGAATCATACTGTCTTCTGGTTGACTTAGACTTATATTCTTCTAAGAAGTCTATACTGCCTTTCGAGATCCCAAATCTTTTCTTTACTGCTAAGGAGAGAAAATCATGAGAGGAAGGCTTTGGGTTCTTTGTGATGAAGCGAAGTCAGTCGACTTCTGGACCTGTTGAGACAGTGCTGGGTCTGGCAGAGGGACCAGCCTCAGCTTCAGTTCCAATACTAGAGGGAACCAGTTGCTCTTTGGCCACTTGGGAGCCACTATAGCTGCCATTCCCCGAAAGGATCTCGGCTTGAGGACCTTCATTAAGATTTTGGTCGGAGGGAACAGGTAGATCCGGTTCCATCTGTTCCAGTTGAGGGACATGGCGTCTGTCGCTTCCGCGAGAGGGTCCTCGTATGGGGCCACATAACGAGGTAGCTTCTTGTTGTCGCTCGTCGCGAAGAGGTCGATCTGCAGTACCGGGACTTAACGTAAGATGAAGGAGAATGAGTCTGCGTCTAGGGACCATTCTGACTATCGGCGTAAGCCTGGGTAGAGCGTCCGCCGTCACATTGCGGAACCCTTGAAGGTGAACTGCTGACAAATGCCATCTTTTCTTTTCTGCTAGGCGGAAGATGGACAAAATCACTTGGTTGATTTGGGGCGATCTCGAGCCTTGACGATTCAGACATCTCATTATCACCTCGCTGTCCAGGATCTGTCATATGGGCTGATTTGCGAGGGGAGAGTTTCTTCAGCGTCAGAAAGACTGCCATGGCCTCCAAAATATTGATGTGGAAGATCTTGAATAGAGAAGACTTAAGTCCCTTGGACTTTCCGTTGATGGGAGTGACCTCCCCATCCTTCCTTCGAGGCACCAGTATGGATGGTGACTGAAGGTGGAGGTGGTTGCAAGGGCACGGTCCTCTTTAGGTTCTTGGCCTTCGACCATGGCTTGAGAAGTGATCGTAGTAGGGTCGGTATCGGTCTTCTTAGATCTCTTCGAGAGTTTGATGCGTATCTTCTCCAGACTCCTGACGCATCTTTTAGCTGCGCTCTTAGCACTGGGTCTGTCACTGATGCAAACTGGAGAGAGCCCAGTACTCTTTCCTGTTGGCGTCTTGAGATCCTGTGGGATTTCGGTAGTCTCTTGACAGATCCTGCTATCTCTCTCCTCTTCCCTGGGGGAATGGAGAGACGGTGTGACTTAAGGTAACAAAGGATTACGAGCCATTGAAACTCTTGAGCTGGAGATAGTCGAGACTTCTTGACATTGATCTTGAATCCCAGATGTTCCAGGAACTGGATTACTTTCTTGGATGCTTGCATACACTCTGTCCTAGATGCTGCCCACACCAGCCAGTCATCCAGGTACGCTACTACCTGGACACCTTCTAGGCGCAGTTGTTGAACGACTGCATCTTCAAGTTTTGTGAAAATCCTTGGGGCTATGTTTAGTCAGAAGGGCATGGCTCTGAAGACGTACTTCTGCTTCTGTAGCCTGAATCCTAGGTAGGAGGAGAGGGGGCGGTTGACTGGAATATGCCAGTAGGCATCTGCCAGGTCTATCGACACTGTGTATGCCCCTTTTGGTAACAGGGTCCTTATGTGTTGAAGGGTTAACATCCTGAACTTGTTGTTTTCTATGAACTTGTTGAGTGGCGACAAGTCCAGAATGACTCTGAGTTTGTCCGAGTCCTTCTTGGGAACACAGAACAGCTTTCCTTGGAATTTGATGGACTTTGCTCTCCTTATCACTCGCTTGCTCAAAAGTTCTAGGGTGTATTCTTCCAGTACGGGGTGGATTGTTGGAAGAATTGAGGAAATGGTGGTGGAGCCTCGCTCCAGCTCCATCCAAGTCCGTTCTTCATTAGGCTGCGGGCCCAAGGATCGAAGGTCCAACGATCCTGAAATTGTTGGAGTCTCCCTCCTACCCGAAGCAACTCATTGCTTCTGATTTCCGGAGGATTTACCTCCATGACCGCGTCCTCCCTTACCACCTTTACCTCTTGGGGGGTATCTAGAGGAGCCCCGTTTAGACCCTCTACCTTAGGGACGAAAGGTAGTGGTCTGCCTCTCAAATGCAGGGTTGAACGCTGGTGACTGGGCAACCAGCTGCTGAGGCACCATCTGATAGGTTGGTGGGGGTTGAGCTACCATCTGGGGCATCGCGGTCATGGCAACTGTGGGATGTTGTTGTTGTCTGGCTGGGCGAGAGGGAAACCTAGGTCTTTTTGTCTTCCTCTTAGGCTGGGGACCCTCATCTGGGAAAGACTTCCTCTTCGCTGACATGCCCCACTTCTGGAGAAGGTTTCTATTCTCCGTGGCGGCCTTGTCTACAACTTCCTTGACCATTTCACTCGGGAAGAGGTCCTTACCCCAGATATTGGAAGCTATCAGCTTCCTGGCTTCGTGCTTTACTGATGCGGAAGCAAACACGAACTCCCTACAAGCTCTTCTGGCTTTGACAAAGCCATACAGGTCCTTGATCACAGTAGCCAAATGCATTTTGGCCATGACCATATTCATATCTGGGGTTTTACTATTGCTTGTCATCATCTCTAGACAGTTCTGCAGAGATAGAGATGCGGCCAGTCTTTCTTTTGTCTCTTGCTCCCTACGCAAGAGAAAGTCGGACAGCTTAGGAAGATTTTCGCTGAACTGACGTCCAGTGATATCTGCCTCCAACTTCCCCACTGAAAAGGTAAGGTGGACTTCCTTCCAGTCCTTATCTTCCATGGGCAGGGCTAGAGATAATGGTCTACACTCGTCGAGTGTAGGGCAAGGTTTGCCTGCCTCTATTGCCTTCATTACGGCTTTAAAACCTTTCGATGTAAAGGGAAATGCTAACGAAGCTGGAGCAAGAAAGGTGGGATGCTTCTTGCTAAGGGCTGACACCTTAGAGTTAGTGTAGCCCTTCTGCTTCAGGCTACTTGACAAAAGAGCCTGAGCCTTATCATGGTCAAGTACTATGACCTCCTTAGGTTCCGTCTCTTCCTTCGATGTTGGTTCCAGCCTCAGATGGACGAAGCAGTCTGGGTAGGCTTGAAAACTAGGCCAGAAGTCAACATCCTCGAAAGGGACGGTCCCCACCTTCTCTGAAATAAAGATCTTGCCATTGGTAATAGGCATGTATTCTGCATACCTCCAGGGATTAACATCAGAGCAAGGTGGAAGACCTTGAACCTTGAGTCTCTTGTGAGACCCACAGGATGTGAGTTGGGCGATTCTTCTCTCCATTTTTGCCTCCCTTTCTTCGCCTTGTTTGCGAAGACTCTCCATCAACACCGTGAGATTGGCCAGTGCCTGTCTCACGTCATCCAATGGAGAGGCAGAAGATGCTGAAGGTAATGGCTCACTATCCGGAACTGACGGAAGGAACTCCGATTCGACCCCATCATCTTCTTCTTCAGGAGTCAATGTGGACTCCTCCTCTAATCGTTCCGCTAGAAAGTCCCTCTCGGTGTCCTCAAACACCTTAGACATCCTCTCTTCTTGATGGATATCCATGCCTTGCATTGCGTCGGTGACGTCCGTATCTATGGCAATCTGGACGTAAGGGATCTCAGGTCGTGGCTGGGGTATGACGGTTTCCATACTTTCTTTTGGGAACAGCAAGGAGCGCATCCGTTCGCTCGGAAGGTACGGTCCCGTGGCGTTCTTCTGAAAGCCACGAACCCACCTACGCAGCTTCGCTCATGCTGCATCCCTTGACTCCGCTGACTTGGGGTCATCAAAAGCCTTGGTAACCAAGGCCTTGCAAATCTTGCAGTCCTGGGGGTCCCAGTACCGGAAAGGTCCCTTGGAAGTGGTGCAGGAGGCATGAGCTCTGCACTCGGGATGGCCACAGAAGTCTTTGCTCCTGACGTTGCAGAAGACTACTTGACACTTCAGTTGGTCCTCCTGTAAAGAGAGGAAAATTAAATGAGTATGCAGTAGTTTATCTCACCTGATAGACAACTTTATAAAATAATATTATTAATATTTTAACATTATAGCTTAGAATAGACAAGCTAGAAAGGAACTAGGAAAGACACATACTTGTGTTTCCTGTCCAGCCAATTGCCGTGACCTCCCCCAAAATTAAAGCCTAGAGTTTTCCTATTCAGGAAACCCAAGGGAAAGATTCATACCCTTAGGGGTAGGTAAGTATAACTTAACACTGACCTTTCCCAAGGTTTTAGTAATGTGGGATAAATGGTAACTGATCATCTATCAGTTTGTTGAAAGAAATCTTTTCCTTCAATATATGACTGGTCTCAACAATAGACTGTGCAAGGATACACAGGGTATGTTGGAAAATAACTACTGTATAATATATACTGTACTATAGTTTTCTGTCTGCAGTATGATCTATACTGCAGCCAGCTGGGTTAGTACCTGGCGGCACCGGCCCAGTCAGCATGTTGCCGGGTGGGTTAGTACCTGACGGCACTGGCGGGTTGGGTTAATACCTGGTGGCATTAGCTGACAGAGAGAGAGAGAAAGCATGGAGTGAAGGGTTACCTTATTAATGTATGGTTACAATAAATAAGGGTGTAAGTATTTAATCTTACTGCCTTCCTCCAGAATGAGGATTCAAATGGAAGGGGAGAATGTATCGTTCAGGCTTCCATCCAACCACAAAACTGTTGCCAGTCACTGCCGGTCCCGGGTATGTGGATGGCAGTCCAAGAAAATGACTGAAGAACACTCTACAGAATAGGGGTCTCCCACCGGCAGCCCCCACAGCTGGCACAGCTTTTCCCGGAGCCTTGCGTCCATAAGGGAAGACTGAGCGACTAAACAGCTGCTATGTAGGAGCCCCGGCCGGCCCCACAACCCGCTGGCAAGCGGTGAGATTGCAGGACGATGGCCAAAGGGTTGCAATGGCTAGGCCATCGCTAAAGGACAGAGGGGGCAGGGAAAAGGGTCCTGAATAAAGTGTGGAAGAAGGCGGCAGGGTTGCTGCTCCTACTACACAAAGAAGAAACTCTGTTTCATTATCGGCGCCATCCTAGGCGGCAGAAGAATATCTATTCCTCAGCCTAGGGTCTGTCGAAATGGTGTTAAGAGGAGGCGGCAAGATTGCTGCCTTCTCTCAACAGGGAAGAAACTTCGTTTCATTGTCGGCGCCATCCTAGGTGGCAGAAGAATGTCTTTTCTTCAGCTTAGGGTCTGCCAACACAGGACTAGTCTTCTAGACCGAAGGGGAGAAGGTGGCGGCATCATACAACCACTTCAAGTGCGGCCTAGGGAGGCATAGCCTCCTATGTCAGCGGCAGAAGCCGGCAGGGGAGTGAATACTCACCCTGGTGCTCTGCCGTCAGCAAAGACTGAATACTCTGAGGTTCTGTCAAGAAACCCAAAGCCGGCTACTTGCCGGCAAGGGAAAGAGACAGAAAACCCTAGCCTAGTCAGGCCTGAGTGTCTACTCTATGGCAGGAGCAAATTAGGGTTGTTGCCAGGGCGACACTCAGAGGGAGAAGAGATTACCCCTAAATCTCCACTGGAGACGAGTATAGAGTTATATAATAATTCTAGGAGATATCTATCTCCTTATGAATTGATAAAACGATACACGAGGGTAAACCGGGAACATGTATGAAAGTATACTAAAGCGCATAGGCTAGCTAGCCTAGCGCAGAGTGAGACTCCGGTTACTTATATCACCGAAACTCTTAACGTATACGATCGATATGAAGAGGAAATGTATGCAATGTTATGTATAAATCTTTACACGTATAATGTGCCTAAATAGCTTATATTTTATTAATGCTATTACCACTAGGAAAGTAGGCTTATATCTTGCATGATAGCAAACTGAAGCGCGTAGGCTAGGAAGCCTAACGCGGGCGAGGTTCAGTTACCTAAATCGCCGAAACTCTAAAGAATACAGTACAATCGACATATATATCATCCTAGTATTACTTTAATTGAATAGCCTCAAAATATAAATGCTATTACAACCGGGAATGTCGTTCGACTAATTAAATAACACATGCGTTATGAACGACAGCGCCCATGGCGCCTCCAGTGACCGGCTAAGCTTCACACACTTAAATACTCTAATTTCACTGTGAAGCAGGAGCTAAAAATTATACACTGTAAAGATCTAATACTCAACTTTCCAAAGGCATAAGAGGCTGGTGATTGCATGATAAATCCACAAAAAACGAGCGTATACGATAGAGCAACAGGGAAAACCACCGTGCGAAACCGCTACAATAATAGGAATGACGCGCCATCTAGATACTCAATAATAGTACGGGAGGAAGGGTACCTTGATATGGCTCCCCTTCTATTTTGCCACTTTCCCCCTCGAAGCGAAAATGCTATTCAGGGTGAAGATCGGTATGTGTCGTATCAAGATATACGTCCCCTGATTTATGCGATATCCTTAAGAGAAATTTTAAGGATATTCATGCCAGGAGGTAAATTCTCTGGGAATATCACTGTAGCAAATATCCCTTAGAAAGCTACTTATAGGAACCTTCCATCAGGACGACTTGGCTTGAGCCCAAAAATGAAATCTATACTTTTACAAAGTTGAAGTGCGCGAACAACTCTTATGACAGGGTTGTTCGAACTCTCGTTGCGCGAAGTGTTCATGAGTGCACAAGAGTTTTACTTTTATGACAGGGTTTTCGAACTCTCATTCCGTTAATTGTTTGCGCCCGCCCATAGTCATCAAAGAGTTTTAATCTGATGACAGAGGGATGCCTACTGCCTAAGGGTTTATGAATCTCTACAGGTAACTATGACACAGTTTTTTTGGGTCCTGGTCACGCAACACGATTCCTGAAAATTCCGTCAGGAATCAGCGACAGAGTTCCTGTGGGTTCTCGGCACAACATTCCTTAAGGTCTTGAGAAAGGTATTCACAAATAGATTCTGAACCTCTAGGTTCTCGTCCAAATCTCTCGGTTTCCGCAATCCACAGGTTTCTGAAAACTCCATGGTCGACCTCCCCCCCTCTACGGGATGGGCCTTCCAAAGCTGTGACTTGTTACGCTCTCGGTTTCCGCGATCCAGAGGTTTCTGAAAACTCCATGGTCGACCTCCCCCCCTCTACGGGATGGGCCTTCCAAAGCTGTGACTTGTTACGTCACTCTGCGCTCCCAGCTGATTACTATATCAGCTAGTCTGGTTTCACCAGCACCAATCCTTTCGTTTTCGAGCGAACCACCGTCAATTTTTTCCTCCACCTTCCCACTTCGAGGGGTTTGGTTAGCAGACGGAAATGAGCGAGGAATAAAAAATTCTTTACATTCCAGTTCATTTCCCTGGCAGGCTTTGCCTGATTTAGACGGTAGCAACTTTCAAGAAAAACCTGAATACAAATGCTAGCGAATAACTTAAAAGATACAGAGCGAAATATAAACTGGAAAGAAATTATTTTCACACATCAAGGCCCGCCTGAACAGACTCTTAGTGTCTGATGGAGGGCGAGAAATAAACCCCTAAAAATAAAAGTAAAAGTAAGTAGTTTTTCTCACTAGTGAGAAAGCGTTCGATGGCAACTCCTTCGGGTAAGCGGTCGATGGCAATTATGTCTGGCATTCTTGAAGCAAACTCCCACATATGAGACTTCACCCTTTTCGGGAGACTCGTTCCTGAGAAGTGTTTACAGAACTTCAATGGGTGTTGTTTAAAATTCATGAAGGCCGTAGGCCGTCTTGGAGCATGCGCTCTAGCCAAGACAAAACCGCGAGGTTACTGTCTTAAACACGGTTCTACCATTTGATGGAGGCAGCCTCCCCCATCATTGTACCCTGGGTATAACGACTTGCTTTTTACACGATAGGCTTCCGAGACCTTTTATTCTATCCTTACAGGTTATTGTTTCGAACAATTAGTCCCCAAGGAACGTTGTTAGCTGACGTTAAAAGAACAATAGCAACAGCGTGGGCAACTTTTCATTACGTTTACGAACGTTTCAAACTCCGCCCACAGGTAACCAGACATCCGTTTTCTGTGTACAGTAATGAACACTGGCTAGCCCCTCACATACAGAGGAGGGGTAAACCAAAAGTGTTGAGAGAAAGGTTGATTCAAGGACAGGATGAAAGCAACTGAGTAACTTTATTACAGAACCCTCTCCTTTATATACAAAAACTCAATGCAACAGGAAATTTTCTGTTCAAACCGACACCGTGTCGGTTAACAGTTAACGGTGAGAAAAACATGCATGTTATTTCAGGTTCTTTTTAGTGCGAGGGGAGAGCGAAGATACAAGCATAATATATACACAAAATGAAATGTCGTTACTATGTACAATCGTGTGACACACGGTTAGTACAGTAGTGAGACCTGCACGGTTGGTACAGTAGTGAGACCTGCCATGACATATGGTGCAGAGACCTGGCCGATGAAAAAGATCTTTAAGAAGAAAATGAATGTTGGAGAGATGAGAATGCCAAGATGGATGGCTGGGATCACAAGACTGGATAAGGTTAGGAATGACTTGGTAAGGGGAACAACAAAGGTTACAGAGGTGTCAAAGAAAATCCAAGGAAAGAGACTACACTGGTTTGGGCACGTAATGAGGAGAGACCAGGAGTATGTTGGGAGGAGGATGCTGGATATGGATGTTCCAGGTAGGAGGAGGAGGGAGAGACCAAAGAGAAGGTGGATGGAGTGTGTAACAGCAGATATGGAGGAGAAAGATCTCACAATGGAGGACATCGTAGATAGAACTTGGAAACGGCTCTCTAGAAATAGCTTTCGTCGAAGAAAAAGTCTCTCTCCAGTCTCCAGTTCAGCTTTAAGGAGGTGTTCAGGAATCCTGGGCAGCAAGTCAAAGGAGAAATCCCAAAGGCTAAAAGGAACGGTAGTACAGGAAGTCAGCGTACCAACTAAATCAGATCACCCTTTGCAAAGGGGAGCTAAAGAAAACTGCGCATACCCAGCCTGGGAAATCACAAGTGATTGCAGCATAATGGCCAAGAGCCTACACGGTTTAAAATACCAAAAAATCGAAAACAAGTGGACAAAATAACTCTGTAAACTAGTATAACTGAGGTAAAAAAACTCCTAAGGGAAAAAGTCACTGTCAACAAATCCGGTAAGACAGACCTAAACGACATCGGCGAGCCCGTCTTCAACTGAAAAGTTACTGCTCTCTAGGTTAGGCTACCCGAAACTGACACACACCAACAAAAACACGAAATACAATAATGCAATGTAAATGCAAACATAAAATAGAGCCCAAAACATCGTAATGCTAAATAAATACTAGCTAACGTGAAACTTGCACAATAAATTAAGTGAACATGAAAAATAAGGGCGATCAGGTACGTAACAAGACGCCCAAGCTAGCTGGACTCGGAGCGCTCCGGCTCCCTCATCGTAAAAGCTAAATAACTTTTCCCGAAGGGATCCAAAACATTTACAGCTAAAGGAAACTGCAAAGAAAGGTTGGTACTCAACTTAGACGATGAAGAGGAAGCCATCATACGAAGAAAATCTTCAAAAAAGCCGATAAAGAGTGCACAACAAAACAACACAACAGTAGATCTAAGCTGCGACAAAGGAATGAGGCGCCAGAAACGTACGAGGGCACCGTAAGGTGAGGGGATATGTAACGGCTCCTTACTTATCCTTCCCCTTAGTGGATTAGACTGGGTAAAGTCTATTGGGGGTGCAGATGTCTATGGTCATCTTCGGATACGTCCCTGATTATACACGATATCTTTGGATAGTCGTTCCACGGGTTAGAACCCCCTGATACCTGACGGTAATTCTCTTGTAATATCACTCGCACAAATGTTATACAGTAGGAAACTGCTGAAGGGAACTTCCATCAGGACGGCATGGCTCCACCCCAAAATAGATTTTTCCTACATTGGTCCCGGCTAGCTTAGCTTAGAGAGTGGTAGTTTTGTCGGAGACGTGTTCGCCGATGGCAATCAGGTCTTTCTTACTGGTCTCATTGGCAGCGGCCATTTTACCCTTAGAGCGTTTTATCCTCGGGTTATGTTAGTTTACTGAGCCCCTTTGCCTGCCTGCCTTCGATGCCCTGGTTTTTTCGACCTATTAGGCTTAGCCTAGCCCTCCTTGGCGAATCCGTTGGTCCGCCATGGTGCATTCGTTCATGATCTCACATGCTAGGACTGTGCAGTCCATTGGAGCTCCCCTTTGGGAAGGGTGATCTCCCCCTGTTGGTGCGCCAACTTATCTGTACTGCCATACCCTCCTAGCCTCTGGGATTTCTCGATCGACATGCGGAATCAACCTATTAGGCTTAGCCTAGCCCTCGTTGGCGAATACGTTGGTCCGCCATGCTGCATTCGTTCATGATCTCCCATGCTAGGACTATGCAGTCCTTTGGAGCTCCCCTTTGCGAAGGGTGTTCTCCCCTTGTCTGTGCGCTGACTTATCTGTACTGCTGCTCCCTCCTAGCCTCTGGGATTTCACGTTCCAGTTGTGGCATCGACCTATTAGGATTAGCCTAGCCCTCGTCGGCGATCCGTTGGTCTGCCATTCTGCATTCGCTCGTGATCTCCCATTCTGCATTCGCTCGTGATCTCCCATGCTAGGACTGCGCAGTCCATTGGAGCTCCCCTTTGCGAGAGTCTTTCTAAACTTTCCTGGGATTCAGGGTGTGGTGGCATGAAGTGTCTCTGTCTAGAGAGACTTCCTTGATGGGATAACCCTCGGATTGAATCTAGATTTCTTTCTGAGCCTGACTTCCTTGTTGTCGCCTCTGTTCTGGGGATTGTTAAGGAATGCTCTTTTGATACATGGGTATAGCTACCCCATGCCGTCACCTCTCTTTTTATCCTAGCCTTTCTGGGATGGACATTGCATGTATTTTATCATTTTGCAGCTGTGTTTTTAGATTTGTTGATCGTGGGGGTTGGTTCCTTCTGGGGTCTGACCCTCCATAGCCATCAGCATGCTTCTCCCTGAGGGGTAGGCTATTAGACTGACGGCAGTGCCGGTACCTAACGGCTTTTCCGTCACCTTTTGGCACACTATCCTATAGTACCTGTACTGGCGATGTGTCGCTGCTTGCGGCAGTGCCGCCACTGGTGGCACTGCCTTCAGCTGTGGCATGGTGTTTTATGCAGGAACCCTTGCCGTTTGTTTCCGCTGCCTTAGGCACCTTTGCCCCTGACGGTGTTGCCGTTACTGGCGGCGGGGCTAGTACTAGTCTGTGGGAATGGTTAACTGTGCCAGCGCCTTAGGCCACATAGGACACTGGAGGCAATGCTGTTACCCCCTAGCGCTGCCGGTACTTACGGCAACGCTGGTACAGCTGGGTTACATGCCTTTGGCAATGCCAGTACCTAACGGCTTTGTCGCCAACTTTCGACACTTTATACTCTTCTATAGTACCCGTACTGGCGATACGTCGCTGCTTATGGCAGTGCTGCCACTGGCGACACTGCCTTCACCTTTGGAGGTGTTGTCTGCGGAAACCCTTGACTGTTATCTCCGCCGCCCTTGGGCACTATTGCCCCTGATGGTATTGCCGTTACTGGCGGCAGTGTTAGTACTAGTCTATGGGAGTGGATATCTGTACCAGTGCTTTAGGGCACATAGGACGTTGGTGGCAATGTCGTTTCCCCCTGGCATTGCCGGTACTTTTGGCAATGCCGGTACCTATAGGGCACATGCCTCTGCCCTTTTTATCTGACACCGTGTTACCTAAACTAAGATGGGTTCTCTACTGACGGTAGGTGAATTCAACTACAGATTCTTATACATCCCTCAGTGATTAATATTAAGATCTAGGATTACTGCCATGTAAAAACCTAATGTAGACCTTAAAAATTAAACATTCTTATTTTCTTCTAATAGTCATTTGTTTTCAAGATACAAATTTTTTTCATTTAAAAAAACAATAAACTATAAAATTAGGAAAAATAGTAAGAAAAAAAAATTCAGAAATTTAAAAAAAAAGTGGTCAATTTGTTCGGTAAACTTTCTAACTTGTATACCAAATTCAATACCCCGTACTATAGCTTCAAAATTAAGGAAGATGTAAAAATTTGAAGTCAATAAGTCTAGTTTTGAGATATGGGTGTGGAAAGTTTTTCTTAGTATTTTTTTCAAAGACAATGTTGATAAATTATGATCATTATGAATTCTATATTTCTCTTTGGGTACAAATAACCCAAAGCTGTTATTTATCATAATTCATTCATAAATGAAGACACTTTTTTTTTCAATATCAGGCTTCTTTAGGTTCCCGGTCACCCCTCCTTCCTCAAAAATGCACTCTCCCTTTCACTAATTCTGCTAATATCACCTAGAATAGACATTTCTGAATTCTTACTAGAACCAATTCTCTTTATCATGGAAATAAGATGTTTAGCTAGTTTTTTCCTCCTTGGCAAGACGAAATTCTTGCAAAACAAAGAAAAACGGATGTAAGTGTCAAAGAGGCCAAAAATGTGTCTGCTCCGCATAAGATTTGTGCTTGCACTGAAAGCTGTAAGCTGACTAAGATCACATCATTACGCATAGTGACTACTGTAGTGGTATCTCGTAAATGTCAATGCTCAATATTTGTTTGGTTTAAAATGTTATAATTATCAAAATTTACGATAGCACAGGAAATAATAGAGTTTTTAAACGGATTACTATTTTGACGTATTGAGATACATTTACTAATAAAACTGTAACTGAAAATGAGCGGAATTTTACTGAAATATTTCATATACGCATTCTCCATTACCATGATTTTTCTTTTTTCAGGATTTTGTGTTTTTCGTCATATACCCGCATATATTAGCGTCCTGGCCAACCCCCCCTTAAGGTCAAAGTGGCTACTCAGTGTGGTTGGGGAGGAAGGGCTCTTCCCCGCCACCCGCCAGTAACTACTGACACGTTTTAATTAACAACTGAGGAACAGCTATGCTGAAAACATACTCCTATTACAGGACACTGGTTTGTACATTTAAGAAAAATGCAAATTATTTTTTTTTTTTAGACTTTGATTTTTTCTTATTTCAGAATAAAGGGATTTTGACGAAGGAAAAATCTATTTCTGGGCGAGGAACCTGTGTCGCCCAGTTAAATGCTCCCTACAGCACCATTTCTAAGGCATAAATATTGCTAATTATATCAGAGAAAAAAAAAGGATGCATGGAATGCCAGGAATTAACCCAGCTCGCTCACTTCAATGAGTGTCGGTATAGTTACTGGGGCGTGATAGAACCACGACCATAGGTCCCTCACCAGTTAGACCTCTCCTTCATCAACATCCCCTGGAACAACGAGGTGCCGACCTACACCCGACTGCTGCCTCTACTAAGACTATCCTCCCCTCACCCCTACACCTCCCCACCCCCCTACCTTTATTCCTCCTAGCACCCCAAGCTTGGACCAGCCAGGGTGAGGGAAAAGGAGAAGGGTAGGTTCACTGGGCGACACGGGTTTCTCGCCTAGAAATAGATTTTTCCTTTGTCAAAATCCCTTTTCTGGGCTCGACCTGTGTCGCTCCGTGAAATCATAACAGAGAAATGGTCCCAAGCTTGGGAATACCCAAACAATAAGGAACTGAAAATAAAAACAGAACATGTAATTAAGAGAGTTTAATAAAAAAAAAAAACTATCAAAAACAGAAAGTACAGAAGACAGGGAACTTCCCAAAATAAACAGCCAGATATACTGGGGAAACTCTCAAGAATCAAAAATTTAATTATAACAAAGGCATAAATACATAATACACATCATAATGAGAGGGTAGGATGCAAACCAAATGAATAACAAGGGGACGGTAGGGAGAGTAGGCTAGGCAGGTTACGGCCCTCTCCATAAAGGGAGACAAGGCTAAAAAGAAAAAAGGGGTGTAAAAAGATATTATTATAATAATAATGGTTCTATATCCGGAGGAACTATATTCCCAGCTGCCACTGTTGCAAATTTAAGGGCCTCCAAAGATTTCAAATAGTGGCGTTTAAAGACTCTAGGTGATTTCCAACCGGTGTATCGTTTCAAGTCTTCAAAGTTCATGTGATTGAAATAATTAACCGAGGTCATCACTGCCCGGACATCATGGGCATGGGGGACTGAATGAGGATTGGCTTGTTTAATAAAGTAAAGAATCTGCTGCCTAATCTCCTTCAGGGAAAGAGTTCCTCCATGTTCTCGAACAAACAAAGGGCCTGACGATGTATTAGAAGTTTTACTCAAGTAAGCTTTCAGAGTGTAAACAAGGCACAGGGAGAGATCCTGAGCTAGTGGAACAATGTTCCACGGAGTCCATCTAGACTGAGGATCCTCATTCTTTGCTAAGAAACGCCTATCTGGTGAGAGCAAGACCTCACCAGACGAAAGAAAGTCAATGTGACCCAGTTCTCTAGATAAGGCCGAGAGTTCAAATATTCTGGCTCCAGAAGCTAAGCTTATAAAAAATAATGTTTTCCCAAGAAGCGTTATGTTGGAGCATGAGCCATTATCAGTGTCAGAAGCCAATTTAAGGACATCATTGAGAAACCAAGAGACCGCGTGTTTTAGCCTAGCACAAACCTTGGGAATAGATGAAATATGAATCCGTAAGATCAATATTGAACCCGAATTGAAATATTTTCTTCAAGGCGGACTTAATCGTGGTAATAGTACTAGCAGCTAGCCCCCCTTCAAACAAAGTTCTGAAAAAGGTAACTGCCAGATTGGCAGTCATTGTCTGAACATCCGAGCCCTTCAGAAACCTCGCTAACTTCTTTACAGCAGAATCATATTGCTGAAGGGTGAAAACCATCTTAGCCGATTTCAGGAACAATGTATTAAGGGGATCTATATCAGCATCCTTCTGAGCCGCAAATTTCATGAAGTAGATAAAGTTAGGGCACTCAGAATTCTTGAGGAAGCTGACACATTGTGAGTTTGTACTGTTTGCGTCAACATTGGGTTGGGAATCTGTTGAGGATGGAGACCTAGTTCCGCCAAGAGGGGAAACCAATTGCTTTTTGGCCAGTTGGGAGCCACAAGAGCAATCTGTCCTTGGAAGGACCAGAGCCTGTCCAGAACTTTCTTCAGCATGTTGACCGGAGGAAACAGGTAGATCCTCTGCCAAGTGTTCCAGTCGAGGGACATGTCTGTGGCATAGGCCAGAGGGTCCAGGTTGGGGGCTACGTAACATTGGAGTTTGTAGTTTGAGTCCGTGGCGAAGAGGTCCACTTGAAGATTCGGAACCTGCTGACAGATCCAACGGAATGATGCTTGGTCCAGGGACCATTCCGACTCCAGGGGAGCCGTCCGGGATAGTGCATCGGCTACTACATTCATGACGCCCTCCAGGTGAACTCCTGTCAAATGCCAATGGTTCCTTGTTGCCAAGGAAGAGATGGCAATCATCACCTGATTGATGTGACTCGACTTGGAACCTCCCCTGTTGATGCAATGAACTACCACCGCGCTGTCCAGAACCAACCTGATATGCTGATTCTACGATGGGAAGAGCTTCTTCAGAGTCAAGAATACCGCCATGGCCTCTAAAATATTGATGTGCATCTGATGAAAAGTCGCCGACCACAAACCCTGGACCTTCTTGAATGGAGAATACAGTGAACCCTCGCTACTTCGCGGTTCGACAATCGCGGATTCACCACTTCGCGGGGTTTTCCCATAACCCATATATATATACATATCGCGGATTTTCCGGAAAATTCGAAAATACCGCGAAATCTGAAGATAACCAAATACGATATTTTGTTACCTGTAATTCCATTAATACTGTAATTAGTAATATCTGCTCTTACTGATTGTTCATTGCATTACATATGATATATAATTCAGCACAGAAAGAAATAAAACACGAAAAGAGAATGTGATCATACGATAATTCAGTACGTAGTAAAATTAAATCGAACATGAAACGCAAATCAGATGCAGTCATACCATATTAGAATGGTGTGTACTGTAATGGATGTGCTTCTTTTCCATGAATCTTTTGTATGTATACGTACGTAGTACAGTACTGCATCCAATAATATTCTTTGTTGCAAAAATCACATTTCGAATAAGTACTGTAAGCGTACGAGAGAGAGAGAGAGAGAGAGAGAGAGAGAGAGAGAGAGAGAGAGAGAGAGAGGCGTAAAATAGCGTACGTACGTAAATTTTTATTATTATTGTTATTATTATTATTGTTGTTGTTGTTAATAAAATTATTATTGTTATTATTATTAATCATTATTATTATTATTATTACTGTACTGTACAGTATTATTATCATTATTTATTATTATTACGGTACCCTTGTACTTAATCTACGTACGTTCAGTATGCGCGGGGCATCTTCTATGAGTAACCAACGCACCATGTACTGTAAGACGGGTTGTGATTGGTTCAAGCGCTGACAGATGACGAATCAAAACTCAAGTTTTGTTATCTAGCCTGTGATTGGTGTTTTGCCCGCATCTTCAACTTCCAGCATCACAGTTCTCGCGGGTCTGCATCGTTCACTTTCTCTTTCCGCGTATTGCTGAGTAGACGTTCTTAACTTTGTGAAGTTTAATCTGTGCTGTGTGCGACTGTTTTAAGTTGAACTTTTTGTTGAACTTTCTGTTACAATGGCTCCCAAGCGTTCTGCTTCTAGTAAGGCTGGTAGTGAGCCTAAACGCCACCGAAGAATGATGACGATAGCTGAGAAGGTTACGCTTCTCGACATGTTAAAAGATGGTAGAAGTTACGCGGCCGCCGGCCGCCATTTTGGCATCAACGAATCCACCGTTCGCTACATCAGGAAGGACGAGGCGAACATTAGAAAGACTGCTGCAATCACCTTTAGCAGATCAGCGAAGCGAGTCGTTACAACGCGTAATAAAACGATCGTACGCATGGAAGGTGCTTTAGCTGTGTGGATTGCCGACTGTCGGAAAAAGAACATAGCGTTGGATACGAACACCATCCGAACAAAGGCTTTGAGCTTGTATGAGAATTTTGCGGCAAAGGAACCTCATGACGACGATGGCGACCATGCTGAAGAAGATGATGATGTAGATGATCCTCAACCAGGGACCTCCACTGATTCCCAGCGTCAGAAACAACGTTTTTCCGCCAGCAAAGGATGGTTCGCGAAGTTTCAGAAACGCTTCGCCCTGAAAAGCGTTTCCCTGCATGGGGAGTCTGCTTCCGCTGACACTGCCGCTGCTGAAACTTACGTGAACCAGACTTTCAAGAACATTATCGCTGAAGGTGGATACAAGCCGGAACAAGTGTTTAATATGGATGAAACCGGCTTGTTTTGGAAGAGAATGCCGTCGCGAACTTTCCTTTTCAAAGAGGAAGCCAAAGCCTCTGGCATTAAGGCATTCAAGGATCGCGTTACCCTCGTGATGTGTGGCAATGCTGCTGGATTTTTGTTAAAGCCGGGGCTTATTTATAAGTCGAAAAATCCTCGCGCTTTGAAAAACAAAAATAAGAATCTCCTTCCCGTGTACTGGATGCATAATCAAAAAGCATGGATTACGAAGATGCTGACCTCCAACTGGTTCCACCAGTGTTTCATCCCGCAAGTCCATGAATATCTCTTAGAGAAGGGCTTGCCATTCAAGATCCTTCTCCTTATGGATAACGCTGGTGGACACGCAACTGACCTGTCGCGTGAGGGCGTTCAGGTTGAGTTCCTGCCACCCAACACCACGTCATTAATTCAACCAATGGACCAGGGGGTTATCAGGGCGTTCAAGGCCCTCTACACGAAGAATACCTTGGCGGACCTCGTTGCGTGTGTGGATGCTGCCCAAGATGACGAGGATGAAGACTTCAACTTGAAGACGTACTGGCGGCAGTACACCATAGCCACGTGCCTGCAGAATATTCAAAAGGCACTTCAAGAGATGAAACCTGCAACCGTAAATGCGAGCTGGAAGAAGCTGTGGCCCGATATTGTTTACGACGACAAGGGATTTACTCCGTCGGAAATCCAACACTCTGCAATACGGAAATCTGTGCAGTTGGCTGCCATAATTGGGGGTGACGGGTTTGGCGACATGACGACTGAAGACGTCGACGAGTTGTTGGACTGCCATTCCCAGCCCCTAACTGACGCAGACCTCGAAGACCTGACGAAATCGGCAAGTGAGGAAGAGAGTGAGGGTACCCAGGAAGAGACCAAAGAAAATGTAGAAGAAACGGGCTTAACATTAGAACGGCTCGCCAAGTTCTGCAACCATATGAAGGAGGCGAAAGAAATGTTGCAAGAGTGGGACGAGGATATGGTTCGCTCGATGCAATTCTGCAACAAGGTCGATGACATCACGACTCCCTACAGGATGCTCTTGGATCGAAAAAAGAAGCAGCGGCAACAACTTCCGATCACAATGTTTTTTCAGCCTCGCAAAAAAGAGCCAGTTCCTCCTGCTAGTACGCCTTCGGAAGAAATTGAAGAAGTTGAAGAGGTGTCCCAGGAAAAGACACCTCCGTCTGAAGAGACGTAAAATACTATCATTGACTGCACAGTAGAACACATCATCAGCTTCATCATCATCATTTCTACTGTGCAGCAAATTCATCGCCATCGTCATTCAAGTTTTTCTTGAACTTCTTTCGTGGTGAGTACAGTAACAATCTTTATTTTTTACTTTAACCTGTTTTATAGTTTAGTAATGTACGTACTGTATGCATTCAGTTAAAGGGAAGGTTTTAAAAGTCTACATGTTGTAACCTATCATATTTTTTTTGTTTAAAATTTACATTTACGTACGTAAAACAATCTCTCTCTCTCTCTCTCTCTCTCTCTCTCTCTCTCTCTCTCTCTCTCTCTCTCTCTCTCTCTCTCTCTCTCTCAAATTGTTTTCCTGCTTTGCTACGTACAAGTACTGTATAATTTATATTTGTAAGGTAACATATTTTGTAAATGCTTTGTACTGTAAATACTGTATGTACTGTATCATTATTTATCACTATCATCATGCGTGTTAAATGCCTTGTTTGTTCTGAGCGTGGTTGTTTACTGAGCGTACACGCCGTCGTTTCAGGCGGCGTCATAAAGAAAAAGATTTCATTTGGAAGTCCTAAGAAAAATACGTAAACTAAAACATTGGTAATAAAAAAATCAACATACAGTACTGTATAATCAATATAATCGATGCAAAAACTAACCATACGTACATATATGTGTACACTAAATGAGTTTGTTTCTTCATTATGATCAGAGATGAACGTAAACAAAACATTGGTTGCCATTTTTTATCGTGCTTTTTAGGTGTTTAGGAAACACATGATATAAAATCGCCTTTAATATTTGTGCCTGTTTTAGTTTAGGGTGCTGTAGTACATGCATTAAGTGTTCTGTACATTACAGGGTGTAAAGGGTGGTTTGTTAACAGTACTACGTACAAGGGAAGGTTTTAAAAGTCCGAATATACATGTTAAATAAATAGGTAAATATGCTGTCACTACTTCGCGGATTTTCACCTATCGCGCCCGCGTCTGGAACCTATCTACCGCGATAAACGAGGGTTCACTGTAACCCCCTCCCCCCCCCCCCCCATGGGAGAAGTCTTTTCCTGAGGATAGATGGAATCCTTGAAACCTTGTCTCTAAATTTGTCGTTTGCCCTGGACCGCCAAACTCGATTGATGTCCTTCAATTTGGCTTTCTGTAGAACTTCTGGGATGGAAGCAAACTGGAGAGAACCCAAGACCCTCTCTTGGCTCCTCCGAGATGTAAATTTGGCCTTGAGAAATTTTCTCGTGCCCCTTGCGATCTCTTTCCTCTTCCGCGGGGGAATCAACAGTTTGTGAGTGTTCAGATTCCATTGGAGACCTAACCACTGGAAACACGACGCCGAAATCAGGCGGGACTTTTTGAAAATGACTCGGAACCCTAAATGTTCCAGAAACTTTATGACCTTGTCCGTCGCCTCTCAACACTCCTTGTCACCGCTGGCCCAAATAAGCCAATTGTCTAGATAGGCCACTAACTGCATGCCTTGAGTTCTCAACTCCTGGACTACTGCTTCCACTAACTTTGTGAATACCCTGGGACCGATATTTAGACCGAACGGCATCACCTTGAAGGCGAATGCCCGTTTGCTTAGTTTGGATCCCAGGAAAGGATGAAAATGATGCGCTATCGGAACATGATAATAAGCGTCTGTAAGATCAATAGAGGTGGTGACGGCCCCACGAGGAAGTAAGGTCCGTACTTGCGAGACAGTCAGCATATGGAACTTGTTGCTTTGAATGAAGGTATTCAAACGAGACAAGTCTAAAATGACCCTTCGTTTGTCGGAGTCTTTCTTTGGCACGCTGAACAAGCGACCTTGAAATTTTAAACGCCTGACCACCTGAACCGCATTTTTGAAAAGATCTTGGGCGAAATCCGTGAGATCTATTGTTGGACTCTGATAAAAAGTGACCGGTGGAGGGGGTCCTTGAATCCAACTCCACCCTAGACCGTTGGATACTATGCTGTGCGCCCATTTTTTGAACGTCCATCTTTGTCAAAACAGAAATAGCCTCCCCCCTACCTGCGGATCCTCATTGGGTTGCCGATGGCCTGCCACCACAGCTCCCTCGGGATCCTCTGTCCCTCCTAGAAACTCGACCACCTCCCCTGTAGCGAAAAGGTCCTCTAGACATATTCCCTCTCGGTTGCCTACTATATCCTTGAACCAGGCCTTGTGATTCAAAGGCAGGATTAAAAGCAGGCGTAGTCAAGAAGTAAGTCGAAGGCTGAGGTGGCTGGCTTACCAGCACAAACTGCTGTTGGGGCTGAGACTTAGAGGGGGATGAATATCGCATCTGAGACACAGGCACTGCCTGAACCACAGGTTGGGGTTGGGAACCCTTGAAAGGAAGAAACCGTCTCGCCTTTTTCCTACCCAGTAACTGCGTGCCAGCGGATTCAAACTTCCTCTTAGGAATGAGACCCCACCTAACACGAAGGGTCTGATTGACTCTGGCTGCCTCTCTGAGGACAGCATTAACCATATCATCTGGGAAAAGATCTGCCCCCCAGACCGAGGCTTTTATCAACCTGTTAGGCTCATGACGAATGGAAGCCTCTGCTGAGACGTGCTTACGGTACGCACGACGAGCAACAGCAAAGTCGTAAACATCACACTGAAGCGTGTGAAGCAGAGACTTTGTAAGGATCTTAAAGAGAGATTCATCAGCGTAAACAAAGGATGACATCTCCGCCATAGTAGCCGAATTAATAGATCTACTTAATCGAACTCGAGCCTCATATTCCGTCCGAATCAACGAATTTGGCAACCGGGGAAGACGTTCACTGAACTGTGTAGTCGCACTGTCTGGAGCCAACTTCCCCGCCGTGAAGGTCGCCGGTGCATCAATCCAGCAATCTTGGTCCCCTGGGAAGAGCAAAGAAGTCAGATCTGTTTCCCAAAGTTGAGGCATAGGTTTATCCTCCATGGCCGCTGTCAAAGTAAGATCCACCACTTTGGTGGTGCACGGAGTAGGAGTTTGCTCCTCGACTACAAACATGGTATATGTGCCCTTATGAGGAGTTAACTTCGTATTCAAGCATTCCCATTCATTCAGGGTCCAGACCCAGACGGACTGAGCCTGCTCCTTAGGAAAAATAATAGTCTCCTTCGGCATTTTATCCACCCTGACAAGCGTGTCCTCCGTCAAGCGCGCGTAACCTGGGAATGGAAACTGCGACCCCGGTGGATAAAACTCAAAATCCTCAACGGGATGAGTACCACAACCTTCAATCGTCAACATGCCCTCCGAGAACGGGGCATGTAGAGCTAACCTCCACGGGTTGCTCTTCACAAACACCGGTAGCTTAGATGCATCTGGGACCACAAACTGCTGTTGCTGTGGGAGGCCGGACTTCAAAAGAGACTCCATCATGGACTCCTGATTCTGAAGCCGTTGGCCGAAAGAGTCCAACGACTGTAGCCGATCAGCAATAGGGCCAATATGGGATTGTACAAAACTTCCCACTTGCTCCATAATCTGACTCGAAAAAGCCGCCGGATCAAAAGCCAAATCCGGGGACTTAGCCTTTGAACTCCTCACTCTCGAGCTCTGAGCCGTCGGGGAAAGCTTTTCCGAGATCGACTGTCGCTGAGAAGCTGAGGATGGCTTGACGGGGAGAGACTTAAGAGTTTTGGAAGGCTTGCTAACCTTAGGTAAAGTCTTCTTGACATACTTAATTTTAGGAACCACCGAGCATGACTT
The DNA here is from genome assembly GCF_036898095.1 of Palaemon carinicauda. NCBI lineage: Eukaryota > Metazoa > Arthropoda > Malacostraca > Decapoda > Palaemonidae > Palaemon > Palaemon carinicauda. The sequence goes on from NC_090752.1 coordinate 47,628,348, forward strand.
ATCCACGACCTTACCAGTAAAACCCTGAAAAGAAGAAGCAGAGGAAGAAAGAGAATGCGCTGGACTAAGAAAAGGGACCTTAGACTGCACGCTGCCTGCCTCACCTACCACCCTACCTGTACCAGTCGAATCGACGACCATAGGTTCTACATCCAAATTAATCGCAGCCACGTCATCAAGAACTTCATCGCCCAGTCCCACTAAATCATCAGGGAAGGCTCGAGTCTCATCGCGAATCCTGGCGATGATCGGTGCCGCCACATCAGAAGCCACAGCCGACATCTTGGCATTAGGGTAAAGGAGGGAACACATCTCCGCCAAAATATAAGGCTGTCTGGCCTTAACATTGCGACCAAAACCACCAACTCAGGTCTTAAGGGTTGCAAGGGAAGCGCTCTTGACGGTAGGAGAGTCCTAAAAGAGACAATCCCGTTGGAAGCAAATCATGAAAGAGTGGTGCAGGAGAATAACGCATTATCACTTTAAAATCAGTATGTATCAAAATTATTGTTCCCACATAAATGTAACCAATATCACCAAAAGTCTGAAACAGACAAAATATAAAATGGGGAAAAGAAAAAAATACATACCGAATCACTAGTCACGTCAGAGACCAGAGCATAACAAATCTCTCACCCATCCGGATGCCAGACCAACAGATTGTCCACCGGGACCGCACACCCGGCATGGGAACGACAAACCTCATGCCCACAAGGTTGCTGCATCACAGCAGTACATGCCGTCTCCTGACAGCGTACCACCTGCAAGATAATTTGGTACATGAGTATAAAAAATTAACCATTGCCAGGAACCTCGGCAAAAGAACATAAAGAATACACTCCGCCGTGTCATACAGCAGAAAACATGCGTGCGTAAGAGCTAAGAGAGTAATCATATAATAGCATTCAATAAACAACGGACCCCTCTGTCATGTCAGAAAATAATAAACATAAAGGTCTGGAGCCTAAGAGCGATGAGTGGATACCGGTAACCAGTCTGCCAGACCCAAGAAAGACAATTATAATGAGTTTCTCAGCACACGGTATACCCACCGGAGTGGGTAGCGTAAGCAAGAAGGGACAAGCAGACGAGGAACAACCATCCAAATCCATAGGCTCTGGAATACATAAAGTAAATAAACATGACTAATGACAGATGGGAGAAAAATAAATACCAATGTAGCGCCGGAAGACATGCGTAAATCCGGTGCAAAATTCAACGCTATATAAGAAATAAATCTCCGGAATACATGCATAAATCCGGCGCAAAAAGTTAAATGCTATGTATTTAACTCTTAACACGCATCATAAGCTCCATTGCAGTCCCCCTCTCGCGAACCAACCAACTACAAAAATACGTAAAGAAATATAGGATAAAGAAAGGTATCAGGACAGAGTAGGATATCTGAATCTGGTCAAAGAAACATAACTAACAATAGTAGATACGATTCTCAATATCCCAGCCCTCTGGAACGGGAGGATAAAAAGGATGGATAACACGAGAGGGGGGTGGTCGTGAGGCGAGGCGCATACCCAGTCTCGTGCGCCTGGTTGCCAACCAAGACAAAACGAGGAGAGTGCGCTACCCGCAACGACGCACGGAGCGTGAGAGCTAGCCCCCACCTCGAGTGACTTCCCGTTTTCTAAAAACATGTGACCTAAGCCTACCCCCTATGTAGGGAGTGGCGAAAGGTGTAGTGGGAGAGGACACCAAGAGGGGGGGAGACAGGCTCAAAATCAGGTGACCCTCAGAAACACAAAGGAAAGACCCGATGAGGCGGCAAGCATGTAGCTTCCCGCGAAGCACGCAACAAAACAATATATAATGGCAGACGTAATAATATTATAAACAAAACACACTAAAATTAAAGGCAATGAAATGCAATTAAATAGGCTAAATCGACAAAACTGAGCAAATTAGGGGGAAAGGAATATGGCGTAAAAGAAAATAATAACTAAACCTTCCAAAATTGGGTAGCTGCTGACTTGGAAAGGAATTAAAACATCTAAGCACAAAATAAGCCTCCAAAATCAGGTAGAATACCAACCAGGAAAGGTAGAGCGAAAATCAAACAAGAAGTGTTCCGACTCCCCGTAAAACACTGAAAAATACATAAAATCTCGCATGAAAGGCTACCGACCGAAGTTGCATATGACTCGGCCAAGCAGGCTAACAAACACTGTCCAAAAAGCCTAAATAAAAAACGAAATTATGCCAAATTAATGAATTAGATATCTAGATCACAAAAAGGAACTACAATTAGTATGAGGAACTAATTGAAAGTCCGGCAATACAAGAAGATCACGAGGAAGCGACACCAAAATGGCCGCGAACACACCCGTAAGGGAACGTGAACAAACGGCTGAGAAAAAACCAACAATGTAATCGAATTAACGTGTGTCGCTACCTAGAAATCCCAAACAGACAACTATAATACTCAACTTGGGAGCAGGGATCTCCAAAACGTCGGACATCTTCAAAAACACAAAACAACACAGAGCAATGAAAAACACGTCTGAACTTTTGCTAGTGCTAAGGAGGAATGAAGGTAGGGGGGTGGGGAGGTGTAGGGGTGAGGGGAGGATAGTCGTAGTAGAGGCAACAGTCGGGTGTAGGTCGGTACCTCGTTGTTCCAGGGGATGTTGATGAAGGAGAGGTCTAACTGGTGTGGGACCTATGATCGTGGTTCTATCACGCCCCAGTAACTATACCGACACTCATTGAAGTGAGCGAGCTGGGTTAATTCCTGGCATTCCATGCATCCTTTTTTTCCTCTGATATAATTAGTTATATTTATGCCTTAGAAATGGGGCTATAAGGAGCATTTCACGAAGCGACACAGGTCGAGCCCAGAAAATAGAGATGTGTAAGAATATACGGTTGTGTCTGGGTAAGGTGGGTAACAGGAGTGCTAGGTTTGTCCAAATCTGCTGTTGATCTTACTTGTCTTTGTGCCATTTGCCAGAGGCAGTCATCCCTTGTTAAGAGCGTAACTTGTATCTGCTTCTGCAGTGTTCACTTGTGGCTTACAACAATGACAAGTTGAAACTAAGGAATTTCGCCTAGCTTAGGCATCACTAGTTCATCAGTGGGGAGAGGGTTTGACGCTTAGAGGGTACCCGACTTCTGTCCAACACCTGAGGATTTGTTTGTCCACCTTCTCATTCTTGAGTGCAAAGAACTTGCAGATGCCCCCATGGCAACTGGGACAGTGGGACTTGTGATCATTGATCAGCATTTTGGTACCCCTCAAGGATCAAGGACTAGATTGGGGTAGTCATGGTCAGAACTTGCTCATATGTCCTTGGACACAGGGCCCTCACATACCTAACTGCCGCCCCAGGGCAAAGTTCCTAGTGACGCCTCCCCGCTCCCACCCCTACATTCAGCACCAACCCACCAGTTCCAAATCCAACCCCCATGTAAATCACTTTGTTGCCCATGGCCCTGTATATAGAAACCTAAGTGTACTGTAAGGCCTAGTTACAGGATATCAAAATATATAATAACAGATTAATTACACTGGTGAAAAAGTATTTTATATTAAGTGACTTACAAAATTACAAAGTAAACAGCTCTTAATTATTGCTTCATAAAGGGATTTTGACGAAGGAAAAATCTATTTCTGGGGAGAGACCTGTGGCGCCCGGTGAAAAGAGTCCTTATATATCTTTTCTGATAAAACCTTCCAATTATACCAGAGAAAGATAAAAGCATGGAATGCTGAGGTTACAACCCTCGCGCGAGCACCTTTTGGGTGTCGTGTATAAAGCAAAGGCGCGTGAAATCCACTATTCACAGGTTGTCTTCCATTTAGTTAATTCCTTCGTCAAAGGGATGGGCCGATACAAAGGCCCTAGCCAACCTCCAGCGCCACACCACCTACGCCACGACGCGAGCGCCATCTGAACAATATCCTTCTTTTTGGAATCTTAAGTGTTGATTTATTTTTGTGGTGCTCTCGATCTTTTTATCAATCGTGGATTTATTTTGTCATGTCCGAAGCTCCATCTTCACACATTCCAATGTTAAGTACCATAGGTTTGTTTTGACAGCTTTTTATAGTACCGGGCTTTTGTTTTATATCCAGTATAGTCTGTTTTATTATTCCCGTCTGGCCCTTCACGGCGGCCATTGTTTGTTCACTTGTTTGGGAATTTATCTTTGTCTGCCCGTTTAGTACTCTGTTACTTAGGTTCTTGGTTAACCCTGGATAGGTACGGTGGGTCGTTTGCGACCCCGAGCGTCAAAAAAAAACAGGTTTTTCTCACGTGACTCACCCCTGTGACTGAATTTGTGGGTGATCGACCTGCAGGAGGTGTCTCCCCTACACGCTCTAGTAGTGTCCAGATGTGCATTGCTGTAGCTGTACTCCTTCCCCGATTTCTGAGACACGTCGGGGTCGTTCGCGTCCGAGTTTACCCTTCTGAGGTAGTTTGCTTAATTATCAAAGTTATTACGTATTATGAAATTGTCGTAGAATGGTGAAACTTGTATAGGTTATCAGTTGTGGAAAGTCTTGGTGGATTGTTTGGCTACCATATGCATGTTTTTTTTTTTAGTTAAAATGTCGTTCATCACCACGAGGACCATTTTACCGCGAGTGCCCCTTTTTCATTTTTTTTCATTTTTTTGCCAAGTCATTTTTCCGTAAGATATTGCCAAATAGTGTCGTAAAACTTTTGCTTGTTTAGTGTTGGAAAGTGTGTCTAGATGATCTGGCTACCCATGCATGACTTTGTTTTTGTCAGATACGACGTAGTTATTGGTATATTGGGTATTTAACTGCGGTTACCAATTTCTGTTTTTTTTTCAATATTTGTAAAAATTACTACGTAGTAAGGAATTGCCGTATATTATTCATTTTTTTTTCATGTTTATGTGTTAGAAAGTGTGCCTTGATGGTTGGGCTAACACGTGCATGTCTTTTTTTTTTATCTGAGATGTCGTATATTAGAATGTCGGGCATTTTACCGCGAGTGTCCCTTTTTAATTTTTTTTAATTTTTTTGCCAAGTCATTTTTCCGTAAGATATTGCGAAATAGTGTCGTAAAACTTTTGCTTTTTTAATGTTGGAAAGTGTGTCTAGATGATCTGGCTACCCATGCGTGATTTTGTTTTTGTCAGATACGACGTAGTTATTGGTATATTGGGTATTTAACTGCGGTTGCCAATTTCTGTTTTTTTTCAATATTTGTAAAAATTTACTACGTAGTAAGGAATTGCCGTATATTATTGATTTTTTTTTCATGTTTATGTGTTAGAAAGTGTGCCTTGATGGTTGGGCTAACACGTGCATGTCTTTTTTTTTATCTGAGATGCCGTATATTAGAATGTTGGGCATTTTTCCGCGAGTGCCCCTTTTTATTTGTTTTGCATTTTTTTGCTTAGTCATGTTACCGTAAGGAATTGGCAAGTAGTGTCGCAAAACTTATATTTTTATAGTGTTGGAAAGTGTTTCTAGATGATCTGGCTACCCATGCCTATTTTTTTTTTAGCCAGATATGGCGTATATATAAGTATGTGTTCGATTTTCCTGTTATTGCCATTTTTTCGTTTTTTCCCATTTCTTTCAAAATTACTACGTACTAAGGAACTATCACAGAGTAATATTTCATTTATATGTTTATTTGTCGGAAAATATGCCTTGATGGTTTGCCTAGCACGTGGCTGAAATTTTTTTTTTCTGAAATGCCGTATATTAGAATGGCCATTTTTCCACGAGTGCCCCTTTTTATTTGTTTTGCATTTTTTTGCTTAGTCATGTTACCGTAAGGAATTGGCAAGTAGTGTCGCAAAACTTATATTTTTATAGTGTTGGAAAGTGTTTCTAGATGATATGGCTACCCATGCCTATCTTTTTTTTAGCCAGATATGGCGTATATATAGGTATGTGTTCGATTTTCCGGTGATTGCCATTTTTTCGTTTTTTCCCAATTCTTTCAAAATTACTACGTACTAAGGAACTATCACAGAGTAATGATTCCTCTAGATGTTTATTTGTCGGAAAATTTTGTTTACTTTTTTTTTGATTGAATATCATCAAATTTTTTTAGCTAAAATATTGTTTTACATTTTTTTTTCGATTTTATTTCCCTTCAAAAAAAATTTTTTGGGTCAGAATTTTAATTTTATAGTCGTAAAATAATCGACAATTATCCAGCAACCCACCATACAATTTTTATGCATATCCAATAATAATTAGATTAGTAAATAACACCTTGAAATTGACATACCCTTCCTACATTTCAAGTGGCAGATTAGGGAGTCTGAGTCAGTGTGGTTGGCGGCCATTTTGTGGACATATCCGAAGCGTAAGCTGCCCTATCTATATATATTCTTGTTCCCTATAGAATTTGTGATATTTTGGTATATTTTTACCTGCATAAATATCATATTATATATTAAATATATGTATTTTTTTACGAAATTTCCAAGTACTCAAAAAATTACCTTTAGATATGGCCCCTGATATAAATGTAATTTACAAAATAATGAAGATTTTTTTACATATTTCTATTTTAGGATAACATATGTTTATTCCCTAAAAAAATTAGCCACTTCCTATTTCATTTGGGTACCCAAAAAAATTCATGAAATTTGGACAATTTTTTTTGGCCAAAAAAAGTTACCCTTTTTTTCTCATTTCAGATCTTCACCTCCATGGGTCTGACTTCATCCAAAATACATCAAGATGTGTCCTAAACATTCAAGAATCAATTCCTAAAAGGATTTGTGTATATATGTATAAACCTCTTTTTTATGAATTTTTATGTCAGGTCTTTTTTTTTCTACTTAATTTTTTAAAATATTTATAATAAATAGTTTTTCTGCAGATGAGTAGTATTTATCTTTACAGTTGTTTTAAGCATTCATTGAAGTTTTTTTTGGCAAAAGAAAAAAGGAGGTTACTGCAAAAACTGATTTTCCAAGAATTTTTTTTGGCGTCGGGGTCGTTCGCGTCCGAGTATACCCTTAAAGGGGTGTCCGAGGACCGTACCTATCCAGGGTTAAGTCCCTGGCCTTATGCCTTTAGAACAGTTACTATTTTTGTGTTTTTATGCTCATGGTACTTTTTGCTAGCAAGTCCAGACTACGAACGAGATAGCGATCTAGCTTTGTTATTGTTTAGTACCCGCCCTTCCGAGGCGTTCGTCACTCGACTGTGCTATTTATTTTAAGTTTTAGCAGATGCTATTCTTCGATCGTAGTTTTTTATGGATGTACATTTTTATTTTATACGTTTTTAATAGTGTTGTGTGTTTTTTAGTCCTGATATTGTGTCCAAGAGAGCGAGAGCTTGGGGTCCCCGTTTTCTGTTCGCAGTTACGAGTTACCCCTTTCTCTCGTTTTCTTTCTTTGCTCGGTGGAGGAGCGGATTTCCCGTTTTCCGTTTTGTGCGTTCAACGGGTTCTCCCTCCCTCACCTCTCCCCCTGTGGGTGGAGGATAACTTACGAGTTATTTATTTTTCGTGACTTTTCAATTGTTAGCGTTATTTTGGTCCGTGTTTCGTCCTCTCCCCGTTACGGCTCGGGAGTAGTTATGAACGTTTTCCACTCCGCCTTGAGTTATACTCCGCCATGAGGGATTCTCAATGACTTTCGTTCTATTGTTATATTTATAAATTGTTTGCTACATGGGACGGGCTTCATAATGTTTAGATACGACCCTCCGGTGGCCCTTACTCCGGTCTCAGGCCACGGCCATATCCACAATAGCCATTGTTACTACAATTGTGTTTTTATTCACAATAATTATTCAGGACCTTTCTTCTCCCTCCGGCCTCACCGGAGATCGTAAATACGCTTTGCTACGATCTAAGCTTTAGCCTTTAGCTGTGGCTTAGCTTTTTATCTTTCACAATTGAATTATTAGCCACAATTGAATTATTCAGGGCATCTCAATTTCCTCCGGCGTCACCGGAGGTCGCCCATACACTTCACACTTATATTTGCCTTGCCTTTAGCTAAGGCTGCTTTATTCAGGACATCTCATTACGCTCCGGCTTCACCGGAGGTCGCCCATACACTTCGCACTTATATTTGCCTGGCCTTTAGCTAAGGCTCAGGCTTCACCGGAGGTCGCCCATACACTTCACATTTATATTTGCCTTGCCTTTAGCTAAGGCTGGTGTTTATATTTATTTTAAGGGCATGTCACTGCTTCCCCGACCCTTGGAAGTCAGCAGATTGCTTAAGTTATTTATCCTTATGTCATTAACAGACATTAGGTACATTACAAATATACAAACAATTGAATATTAAAGGGCCAACAATGGTATGGGGCGGTTTCATCTTAAAAGTAATATTCGGTTGTTTGGTCAATGCAATATTGGTGCTTAGGGAATTCAGTGAGTGCCGGAACTCTAGAATAATAGGTTTTTTATCCCCTTATCAGAGTTTCAAGAAACACCAGACTCATGTCTCCTTTCTTTTACAGAAGGCCCGTTGTACTGCTGAAGGATGCCCTGCCTCGTTCAACGACCCCGTTGGGCATGACCTCTGCCGGTGTCATGCACACTGCTCCATTCCCTTTATCCAGGAACCGGGACAGGCCCAATACATGGTCTGGTTCCCGGATTTGTGCTCGCTCTGTTACGAGCTGTCGTCAATTCTACTGAACGATGATGTAAGTGGGTTTTCCCTTTGTTCCTTATTTCTCGTTGGCAGACACTAATATAGACATGATTATGATATACACAGTATATTTTGGAGAGCAAACCCCCTCCTCCATCACTAATCACTGCAAATCTTACAGGCTGATGATGTCTCTCTTCGTTCAGCAAGGGTTACTCTTCGTCCGTGGGTGTCAGGCTTCGGCAGGAATGCCCCGTCTGGCGCACCCTATCTCCTCGATGGGGACATGGCCTCCCGTCTCTTCCCAGGCTCGACTACTGCTGCAGTCTCCCCTGACCTTGCTGCCCCCTTAATTGAAGAAGTCAGGGCTACCATTTCCGTGGAAGACGAACCCCTCGTACCGCTGGACGTGGCGGGTCTGGATATAGACGTAGAACCCAGGGACGAGCAGGTAAGTGGTGCCGAGTTGGTGGAAACCCTTTTCTCTCCTACTCCCTTTCCTACCTCTTCCTTTCTAGGTTTTGATAACTCTAAGGCTTCTCCTCGGGATCACTCTGCCTCCGTACGACCCAAGGTGAAGCCACTTCGAACTTATAAGACTTCAGCTTTGCCAGTATCAACGTCACCGGTCCCCGGACCCTCGACAGCTCCTGATATTCATATTGCTCCTCGTAAAACCACTACTCCTAAGAAGTCTAAGTCTACCAAATCCAAGAAAAAACCAACGGCTGGCTTTCAGGTACCCTGGGCTGATCTCCTCCCCATCGAACTGGTCAAGGAAATTGGTCAGAGATCAAGTTCAACATCACTCTGGGGCGATAACAGAGGTTAAGGATATGATGGCTACTCTGATCCGCGCCGGAACTCAGTTTCCTCCCCCTTCGGCTCCAGACGCATCGAAGCTGCCGCCCTTCGATAAAAACAATCCTTGGCGGTTTGCCTTGCATGCTCCATTCGTAGATGGTTCCCTAACTCTGGAGGGCATAGGCACCCGCCCTCTAGAGGACCTGGAGTTCTATCCCTCGAGCCTAGCATTCCCGTTCTATGGTTTTGTACGTTTAAAGGAACATGCATTGGTCCGTATGGACAAGGTACCGAAGGAAACGGTCATATTTCCAAAAGAGCAGGCCCAGGCTATCTGGGCCAGAACACTATCAGCGTGGGGGTGTATTAACTCCAAGCTCACCCCACACAAAGGTGCCTACACTATTTTTACGACAGCGGCCTCCATCTCTTTGCCGCTCATAGACAAAGTCACAGAGCTGACTATACAGGCCATCAAGGAAGGCTCTTCCATGCCGGCTCTCAAGGAGACGGACCCCACCTCTTTGCTTATTCCGGGTACCTCGGCAGCCTGGGATGCTGCGGCTTCTACCTTCACGGTGGGGAAACTAGACCCGGACTGTGCCTCTACTCTTTTCTCTGAGAAGCTTCCCAGATTAATAAAGAGTCTTCTCAAAACTGAGTTCGAGACCCGTACTAGACTAGCTAGGTCCCTCCAATCCATCACCTCCATGGAGTCCCTAGCATCTCTTTACCCAGAGGAAACGCTGTTCAGAGTCGCCACAAAGAACCAGCTGCTATCCTACCAAATAGACCTCCATGACTTCTGGTCAGCTCGGGTTAGTTGCAGGAAGTTCGTTCTATCAAACATCCACAATATTTATTAACATATCAGAATTAAGAAGAAAATAAATACATATATACTTTTCATTATTTGGTAGAAAATGGAATATACTACACATCTATATATATACATATTTCTACACACACACACACACACACATATATATATATATATATATATATATATATATATATATATATATATATATATATATATATATACACATACATACATACATACATAGTGTAGTTCATACCAGGTCTTTGGTTGACCTTTTTGACTCTCATATGGCCTCAAGTTGAAGGGAATCTCAATCTGTTTGGTTTTATAGTTATGATCCTAAGACAACTGAACCCATGGAACATGCTTTTCTCTAAGTTAGCAAGAAGAGGTTCTTTTACCACTTGGAGAATTGATAATACTGATATCCAATGCTGTACAGAAATCCCTTGATTATGGTCAGGAAATTTGTATGATTGGCCTCAATTTTAGTGCTACCTTTGACAGTGCTAATCATGAGGACTTTGTTTTCAAATTCAAACAGTTGGGAGTAGGGAGGTCTTTACTTAGCAACATGATTGAATTTTTGAGTAGTAAATTACAAAAAGTTGTTGATGAACACCATAGTGAGTATAGGAATGTGATTCTAGTGATCTTGATGGTAGTGTTCTTGGCCCATTATTTTTCATATTATATACACATGATTTGGCCTAGAAAACCAGCATGTTGCATATGCAGATGATACTACTCTCCTTGCATAAATTCCATGTCCTGAATGTAGATCTTGGGTTGCTGAAACCCTTAATAGGGGTTTAACTAAAATTAGTGCATGGTGCATATTACGGGGCATGAAGTTGAACCCTAACAAAACTTAAAGGTCGAGTACAGTGGCTCTTCAACATCCAGATTTCTGTATTGACAGTGTTTCTTTAACTCTATAGTACAGTATATGGCTTAAAATTTTAGGTGTGAATCTTGATAGAAAATTCACTTTTGAGAAACACATTCGGTCCATTTCTTCTTAAATTGCACAAAAAATGTTTATTGAGAAAGTCTTAAGATTTTCAGTGATCAATCTTTTCCAAAGAATTGTTTTGATTTTTTTCATTCTGCCTTGTTTTGAGTATAGTTCTACTGTCTGGTCTTCAGGTGCTGAATCTCTTCTAACATTTGTTGGACAAGAACTTGTGATTTATTAAATTTCTTATTCTTGATCTAGATGTAAATCTCTGGCATCTTTGTTCAGTTTTTTCTTTATGCATGTTGCAGGAGATTTTTCATAATTGGTACCATCCTTTGCATTCAGATCTTCCCAGAGAATACTATCTGGCATGTAATACTAGGTTTGCAGTTAATTCAGTCATGGCCTTTGGTTCATAAGGCTCAATACTACACAGTATTCTAGAAGATTTATTCTAGCTATAACCAGATTGTGGAATGATCTTCCTAATCAGACAGTTAAATCATTAGAACTTGAGAATTTCAAACTTGCAGCAAATGTTTTGATGTTGAACTGGCTGACATAAGTGTGTTTTTAATTTATATATGACATATATTTTTCATGTTGATACTGATCTTAAAATATTTTATACAGTATTATGAATTCAAGGAGTGGCTATGGTGTAAGAGTCATCAATAGAATTATTAATGAAATCTCTTCATTGGCAAAGAAGCAGCATATACCCATCAAAGAAGGAGATGTATCTGTTATAACAAAACAGGAAAAAAGGTAATATTGGATGGAACTCTAGTGAAGTCATGAAGGGAATAATTTGATTGATATATCTGAACCCGGGGGAAACCTTGATGTGCCCATGAATGAATTAAGTGTGTTTGAAGTCAAAACTATCATTATAAAAACTTGAGATATGATGGAATAACTACCAAGATGACATTGGGTGAAAATGAAGTGACTCCCAGAATACTTAAAAGATTATTTTGTAGGTTTGTAGCTTAGCTAGTAATAATGATGATAATGATGATAATGATAATTTCAGCTGCACCTCTGGAGGTACCATCATTCCATGAAGTTGCTTGCACTTCACTGTTGGAGACTATTTAGCATCTCTGAGCTAAAAGATTTTCATGAGGCAATACATGGGAGATATCTGAACATTTATGGTAGATATCTGGACATGTATGAGAGTCTTCTGCTGCTGTCTACCAGTGAAAAATGATGATGATTATTTAGGTTCCCATGCTGATCTGCATGATGCAGGCTGTTGCCCTAGGCAGGCCACAATAGGTGGCTATCCCCAGGAGGTACAACATTACTTGTGGACAATAGACGAAGATCATGATGAGATGAACGCAAGCCAGCAATAGTGAGAAGTGACTGGATCCAAGAGAGTCCAGAGCAGAAGTCTAAGGGTACTGGTAGCCACAGTTAACTAAAACTATTCCTCTTTGGTGTCGTAGAAGAAGTACTTCTCCGGTTGGTGTATCTCTTGCGTAGACATGGATTTCATCTATACAAGTATTTGCCAAGAGAAGCACCTCTTAGTCACAGCTATGAAAAGCTACTGCACAGTTGCTGAGCTTTATCGATCATAGTCCTCCAACTGAGGGTCATAGACTTATCCTTTTAAGTTCGTGTTCTAGACCCAAAGCTCTGATACCTTGGTTACCTGTTTTGAGTCCTACTTCACCTCTTCTCCTTCGGAGGAAATCAGAATGACTGGCTTCTGCCATGTGAGAGCTCTGCAGTGCTATCTTAAAAGAACTCGGCAGTATTATGCCTGATCACTAAAGATCTTTTTCTTAGTACCACCAGGATAAAAAGAAAGATATCCAAGAACACTGGATGTGCCTATCCCTCAGTCAGGGGTTAGTATTGGAGATTCAGCTCAGTTAAGGGCTCACGGATTCATGGGTATCAAGTCCACTGACTGGTATTAAAGCCAGGAGCCTGATAGAGTGTGCCAGACAACCTTTACCTTCCATTAGCTGTGGAAGTTTACCTGTAGTTACCGTTACCATTGATCCTGTAGTAGCTGCTCAACAGCTTTTGTAGCCAGCCTAGTTCCCTCATGGGACAAAAAGCATCTTGTTAAAGATAGCGCATTCAACATAGCCAAAATGAAATGTGGAAAAACTAGCAATTTACTCTTCTTTCTTCTCCTTCTCCTCCTCCTCCTCCTGTTGATGCGGCAGCTGTGAGCAGGTTTGGATGTCAAATCCATGTGAGCAACCTTTCCTTAAGGACATGATCTGTTAAGAAATATCTCTCACGTTTTCCTAGATGAGCTGAAAAATGGATAGCATTTGATTGTATTTTTAAAAATAGCTTTGGATACATAACGATAAACACATCGTGTTCGAGGTTATAGGTTTTCCTGTGACTTGGTACTGTTTATCCTGATTTGGTCCTATTTTGTGTCTTTAGAAACCCTGTGCACAGACTATTAGGAGGTTGGCGAAGTCCTCAACTTTGGTCCTGTACAGGACCAGGTCATCTTGACAAATACTGGGAAAGTTAAACCTGCTAAAAATTGGGTTTTTAGACTGCCTCCCTCCTAAGGAGGAGTTTTGTAACAAAGGATAATGGTTCGTAAAGTATTTTGTGTAGTATGGGAACAGATAAAATTTTAAAGTAGTTTATATTTTTCATAACTACAGCATACAAATGTGAGTCCTTTGAGTTCCACTTTCCTCCTTTACCATTGAGTTACACTTTCCTCCTTTACCGTTGAGTTACACTTCCTTCCTCTATCATTGAGTTGCACTTGCCTCCTCTATCATTGAGTTACACTTGCCTCCTCTATCATTGAGTTACACTTGCCTCCTCTACCATTGAGTTACACTTCCCTCCTCTACCCCTCTTAACGAGAGAATTCCTTGACGTTGTCATATGGTTTCTTCGAATTGTTGAAAAATTGTGACGGGCAAGAGGGCTCTTGAACTTGGGGAAATTGCTCCCCAAGTTTGAATCTAAATTTCTCTTTTCCTCTATTTCTTCTGCCCAATATTACTTCGACCTTCATCTAATTTTATCAACTTTCTTTTGTCTTGCTGTCCTTAATCTACGAGTATTTTTGGGCTCAAGCCATGGCGTCCTGATGGAAGGTTCCTTTTTGGTAGCTTCCTTGGGTATATAACTACTAGATATTCCCAGAGAATTTAACCACAGGTTATCACAGAATTCTAACTTCTGGAGCGAGTATCCTAAAGGTTTCCCCTTTTAAGACATCGTATATCAACAGGGGACGCATGTATTAACGCGCCACATAGCTATCTACACCCCAAACAGAGTTAACACTTCGGTGTGTAGGGGCAGAGAATAGCTGGGAGCCGTTCCACAGCTAATCTCGTTCGTGGCTACTTTTGGTACTCGAGACGTAAACAAACGGGCGCCATTGCTAAATGACGTCACGTCCGTCGTCATCCTTCTGCTAGTAGCTTGCCTTACTTAGACGGATTTTCCCTACGCTCTTTTCATCAACCTGCATCTTCGTCATGTCGCTACCTTCGGCCTCGCCTTCTTCTGGAAAGTTGAGTACAAGGTTCCAGTATTGTTTAATTAAGCTCTGACCGTAAAGTAAATTTTACTTTTCGAGATATTTGATGTTTTGTGGCAGAGCTGTGCCTCGACCGGACCCGCCATTTTATGGCGTCGCTGTTGTTTGCATGCCTTATTTAGTTAGCCTCAACAGCGTTTTTTCCGGCCTCTTTAACTAATCGATACTATTAGTTATTTAGTCTTCATAGCTAGGAACTTTTATATCGTGTTTTGACGCCTTTTTTTCGGTCATCGACTGACCTCATACCAGTTGGCTACTATAGCCCCTAGGCCAGAGCACCTATATCAGTGTTCATGCATGATATTTATCAGTGATCCTAGGTTATTATGAAGATAGTGGCATTATTTTACAATACTTTTGACTGTGATGCAAGTGTTTTCGCCTTCAGGGACCATATAAGGGACAGGTTAGATAGTGAGTCTTTCTAACCTAACCTACACGTAGGACCCCTATATGCTTCCTTCATCCCCTGCCTTAGGGCATCCCCTCTGCATAACCTTGCTCCCCCTACCACGTAAGGGGTTCAAGCTCTTATCAGAGTATTATATCGCTTCTCTGTCCTCCCTAAGGGAATGATTCCCCCTTAGGGTTGCGTCCGAGAATGAGGAACGACTAGTCCTTCCTCTATTGCTGGGGTTAGGTCTCCGACCATCCCTGCAATAGCGATACGTCTTCCACCCTTCCTAGTTCAGGACGTAACATCCCTGCTCTAGGTTAGGTTTTGGAGGGGTTTGTTGCGTACCTTGCTGAAACGATACCCATGCACCGTTTTCAGACAAGCTGCCTTACCTTAGGCTAGGGAGTGTCCTCCCTTCCTCGGTGGCCACTCTGGTACAGAACCTCCTCCACAGAAGACCCTTCTCTTCTCCCCTCCCCACCTATCTCTTGTATGGCCTAGCCTATACTTAGGTTAGTCTATACCCATCTGTCCCCTGTCCTACAACTCCTCCTTAGGGTGGAGTGATAGGGCTACCTTGAGCTCCTGTGTGCAGTCCGCTCTGGTACATATACCCTTCATAGTGTCCTATGGGGTTAGCCACTGGATGCGTTCTGTCTGCAGGGGTTCCCCCCCCCCCCTTCTTGGGTGTCCCCTAGCCCTCCCTTGGGCTACCTTAGCTCCCGGTCCTCTGCGGCCCCTGCTTCTGGGTGATAGGGCTAGCCTCTATCATGGGTACACCCACTCAGGTGGGATGTCTTGGGGTCCGTGGCCGGACCCCTACATCCCTCCTTCTGTCTCTTTCACTATCCTGGTGCCGGTCCCTTGCCGCCTCCACTGTCGGTGATACCCACCTCCTACCTTGGTGACTTATCCCTTACCCTCTGGGCCGCCAGTCCTCTGTGTGCCGGGGGACTGCCGCCTGCCGCCGGCATCCAGCCGATGGCCTTCCCTCATTCCTCATAGCTTGGTCGTCCGTCCACCGGCCGGCCCCCGGAGTGCCGGCATCCGCCGCCGGAAGTCCGGTTCTGCTATAACCATCCTTGTTCCTGTCACCAAGCCGGCAACCTCTGGCTGCCGGAGCCGCCGCTGTGCCGGCGGCCGCCACCCTGGTATTACTCTTGACTTCTATATTGTCTTCCCTAATGCCAGAAACTCTGCTGGAGCGGCCTCCGGCGTGCCGGCGGTCTGCCGGAACCTTCCGGAGGCGTCAAGGCGACTTGCACCCCCTTCTATTAGCTATCATCTGATATTGATAGCCCTACACTGCAACCAGATGACTTGTTTACGTAAATGGATCGGTATTTTATTACCGTTCTATTAGTAATCATGCTGTCTTCTTGCATATCACAGATTTCCTGCATGCTGTGTGTATCTTAGCACGGCTGGTTGCCGGAAACCGTTACCCTATGGGATCTTCTAGTCCCCAATTCTGGAACTGAGTGGCCTGAGTCCTAGCCTTATATCCTTGACAATTTCCAATAGAATTCCCACTGCCCTACGGGCATTCTATGTTGAATTCTATCCTGTGCCTTCGGTCACTTCGGATTGTTCATGGATAAGGTTACGGTAACCAGCCGGGCGAGATACACGGAGTATGTACCTATCCTCTCTCAGCCCATCCTCTGTACATCACACCTATTGTCAAGTTAAAATTAATGATTAATATTTAACTTTAGTTTAAGAGTCATTCTTATGACCCCCCCATACTCATATTCTCTTTCTTTTACAGGAGCAGATGAAGTGTGACCACGGCTTCTGTGCAGTGAAGCGCCCGCACTTCTACGGGCATACGGCGTGTAGGACCCACGCCCCTTGTGCTAACAAGAAAGGGGATCTGAAGTTCTGAGACCCGCAGAACTGTATGGTCTGCCAGGATCGCCTAGTCAATGCCTTTCATAACCCTCCCTCAGCGGAGATCAGGGACGCTTCTCGGGATAAGCTACGCAAGTGGGTGCGTGGCTTCCAAAAGAACGCCACTGGACCATACCTGGCCACTGAAGACATGAGGGCCTTACTGTTCCCAAAGGCCTCCCCTGATTCTGTGGTACCCAAAGACCAGATCCCCACCGTCCAGATCACGGTGGAACCAGACGTAGTCATGGCCCAGTCCATGCACGAGTGTCGCCTGGATTCCGAGAACGATGAACACATGTCGGATATTTCGGAGGACACGGAGAAAACCCTCATGGCCCAAGGCGCGGAAGATGAAGAGGACCAAGTGGAATACACCGAGTCGGAGCAGGAGGTCGCTCCGCCTTCCATCACCGCCCCTACTCCTACACCGACGGAAGTGTCTCTCCCGTCTACCTCCGCTACCCCGGAACCCATCCCATCCGCCCAAGAGATGTTCCGGATGATTAAAGCCCTTATGGAAGAGAAACTTCAAGTGACTCATGAGTTCATCAAGTCCATGGGAGGGTCCAAAGAACCGAAGAAGATCTCGGTTAAGGACCTCCCTGCATGCTCACATGCCAACCCTTGGAGGTATGCCGAGCATATGGTCATCGCGACCGGCAGGATCTTTATCAGCGATAAGATCGGCACGGTCCCCCTGGAAGAAGTGGAGTTCTTCCCGAACTTTGAGGCTTACCCGGACTGTTACGTCCGGCTTTGTTCTGAACCTGCCTCTAAAGAAGAGACCGAACCCAAGGAGGTGATAGTGTTCGATCTCTCGAAGGCTCAGGCTATGCTAGCCACCGCATTCAAAAGTAGAGGTTTTACCTGCTCTAAGCTTCCGGCCCTGAGCAAGAAGCACCCTACTTACGTCGCACCCGACGATGCAGTCCTTCCCTTCACGGAAAAGGCCTTCGCTGCGTGCCACAAGGCTGTGGAAGAAGGAAAACCCTGCCCTGCACTGGAGGAGTGCAGACCCTTCTCCATGGTAACTCCCCCCGACGCTCGACACTGGAAGGATATCCAGCATACCTTCGTGGTGGGAAAGCTAGATCCTGACGTAGCCGGACGTCAGTTTAACGAGGACCTCCCGAAACTCAACGACCATCTCCTTCATCGGGAACAAGATACGAAGGAAAGGCTCGCAGCATCCATGTCCCTCCAGGTACAACTTGATGTCATGGCTGGTGACACCAGAGCCCCAGACCACTACATGGTACTCGCCAAATCCCACATGGCGACTCTGGTGAAGGACTTGCACCACTTCATGAAGGCTCGGAGAGCCTGTCGAGAATTCGTGTTCTCAAGTGCCACTGTGAAACACGAACCCCGGAGGCTGATTTCCTCCAACATCTGGGGTAAAAACCTCTTCCCCTCCGATCTCGTGAAAGAGATCACTGACAAGGCTGCCACTGAGAATAGGAACCTTCTCAACAAGTGGGGCATGTCAAAAAAGAGGAAATCCTCTCAGGACGATGGCCCTCAACCTAAGAGGAAATCCTCCAAGCAAAACCCCCAGCAACGTCAACAGCGACGACAGTTTCCGGGACCCGCTACTCCCCAAGTGGCTGCTCAGCCACAACAGACCTTTCAGTTGGTCACCCAACCGGTTTTGTCCCAGTCACCGGTTTTCACCCCTGCCTTTGAGCAACGGACAACTACCTTTTGTCCCAAAGGTAGAGGCTCAAACAGGGGTGCAAGCAGAGACGCATCTCGCCGCCCCTCCAGTGGCAGAGGAGGAAGGGGAGCTAGCGGCCGAGGCAGTAAGCCCTCGGGACACCAGAAGCAATGAAGTGCTTCCGGTGGGAGGAAGACTCCGCCAATTCCAGGATCGTTGGACCTTCGATCCCTGGGCACACAGCATCGTCAAGAAAGGTCTAGGCTGGAGTTGGACTCAACCACCCCCAACCTTCCAGCAATTCTTCCAACGATCAACCCCCCTTCTGGAAGAATATGTCCTAGATCTCTTGAACAAGAAGGTGATAAGGAGGGTAAAGTCCACCAGGTTCCAAGGGAGACTGTTTTGCGTCCCCAAGAAAGACTCCGACAAACTCAGAGTCATTCTGGACTTATCCCCCCTCAACAAGTTCATAGCGAACGACAAGTTCAAGATGCTGACTCTTCAACAGATAAGGACCCTTCTGCCTCGAGGTTCTTACACGGTCTCCATAGACCTGGCGGATGCCTACTGGCACGTTCCAATGAACCATCACGCTTCCTCCTACCTAGGATTTCGACTCCAAAGGAAAAGCTACGCCTTCAGGGCCATGCCCTTCGGCCTCAACGTGGCCCCTCGGATCTTCACAAAGCTGGCGGACGCCATAGTACAACAGCTCCGCCTCCGAGATGTCCAGGTGATGGCCTACCTCGACGATTGGCTAGTCTGGGCTCCATCGCCCGAGGATTGTTTAAAATCCTGCAGAAAAGTCACCCAGTACCTAGAACACCTGGGATTCAAGATAAACGTGAAGAAATCTCGCCTCTCTCCAGCTCAGAAGTTCCAATGGTTAGGAATCCAGTGGAACCTTCAGTCACACCGCCTTTCCATCCCCCAGAAGAAAAGGAAGGAAATAGCAGGGTCTGTCAAGCGACTACTGAAATCCAAGCGGATCTCAAGACGCCAGCAGGAACGAGTTCTAGGCTCTCTACAGTTCGCCTCAGTGACAAACCCGGTGCTTCGTGCACAGCTAAAGGATGCCGCGGGAGTCTGGAGACGTTCTGCATCCATCGCTCGAAGAGACCTCAAGAGACGGCTCCCAAACAGACTTCAACTTCTCCTCAAGCCGTGGTCGGAAGCAAAGGCCCTGAAAAGGTCCATCCCTCTTCAACACCCACCTCCATCACTCAACATCCACACGGACGCTTCGCTGGAGGGTTGGGGAGGTTACTCCCACCAAAAACAGGCTCAAGGCACGTGGTCTCCACTATTCAAGACGTTTCACATCAACATCTTGGAGGCCATGGCGGTCCTTCTAACACTGAAGAAACTCTCCCCGCCTCCCTCGATCCATATTCGTCTAACCCTAGACAACTCGGTGGTAGTTCGATGTCTCAATCGCCAAGGCTCAAGATCGCCCCAGATAAATCAGGTGCTTCTAACAATCTTCCGTCTGGCAGAGAGGAAGAAGTGGCACCTATCTGCAGTTCACCTACAAGGATTCCGCAACGTGACGGCGGACGCTCTATCCCGGACAAGCCCGATAGAGTCGGAATGGTCTCTAGACGCAAGATCATTCTCCTTCATCTCCCACCAAGTCCCGGAACTTCAGATCGATCTCTTCGCAACGAGCGACAACAATCAACTTCCTCGTTATGTGGCCCCGTACGAGGACCCCAAGGCAGAGGCGGTGGACGCCATGTCCCTGGATTGGAACAGATGGTCCAAGATCTACCTGTTCCCTCCCACCAACCTTCTGCTGAAAGTCCTCTCCAAGCTGAGAACCTTCAAAGGGACAGCGGCCCTAGTGGCTCCCAAGTGGCCCCGGAGCAACTGGTACCCCCTGGTCCTGGAGCTGCAGCCCACGCTGATCCCTCTCCCGGGCCCAGTTCTCTCCCAGCAAGTACAGAAGTCGACTGTCTTCGCTTCATCATCGAAAATCAAGGACCTTCATCTCATGATTTTCTCTCCCTAGCCGCGAAGAAGAGGTTTGGGATCTCGAAGAAAAGTCTAGACTTCCTCGAGGAATAAAAGACCGAATCCACAAGACGGCAATACGAATCATCTTGGAGAAAATGGGTCTCATTCGTCAAGGCAAAAAATCCTACGGAAATCACCATTGATTTTTGCATGTCCTTCTTTATTCACCTTCATGGACAGGGATTAGCAGCCAATACGATTTCTACTTGCAAATCGGCCTTGACTAGACCACTGTTGTATGCCTTCCAAATTGATCTGTCCAGCGACATCTTCAATAAACTGCCGAAAGCATGCGCTCGTCTACGCCCAGCACCCCCACCGAAACCGATCTCCTGGTCATTGGACAGGGTGCTCCATTTCGCCTCCAACTTGGATAATGATTCATGCCCTCTCAAGGATCTGACTCAGAAAGTTATATTTCTCTTTGCTCTTGCTTCAGGAGCCCGAGTCAGCGAAATAGTGGCATTATCAAGAGAAGAGGGTCATATCCTGTTTACTGATTCAGGAGACCTTACCCTCTCCCCGGATCCGACGTTTCTCGCCAAAAACGAATTACCCACCAAAAGATGGGGCCCTTGGAGAATATGCCCCCTGAAGGAAGATGCCTCTCTATGCCCAGTAGAGAGCCTCAAGGTCTATCTTCGCAGAACTTCGAACTTTGGTGGAGGCCAACTCTTCAAAGGAGAAACATCGGGCAGCGACCTGTCACTGAAACAACTAAGAGCGAAAATCACCTACTTCATTCGCAGAGCGGATCCTGACAGTACACCCGCCGGTCACGATCCTAGAAAAGTTGCATCGTCTCTGAATTTCTTTCAGAGTATGGACTTCGAAAGCCTTAAAAGTTTCACAGGCTGGAAGTCCTTGCGTGTTTTCTTCAAACATTATGCGAAACAAGTGCACGAAGTCAAACATTTTGTGGTAGCCGCAGGTAGTGTTAGGAAACCTGCACCTAACTCTGCATAGAACAGCGAGTTACTTGGAACTCTAACTCTTCGGGTGCCTATGTTGACCCTCGAGCGATACGTAGTGATGTCGAAAACACTTAGTGCTTTCTTATAACTGTTCTTATCCCAGGTGAAATGTCATAGTCGTCACACGAGTGCCGCATGCCTAGAGCATGATGTGTTTTTATTAAAGACTGACGTTCCTCGAGAACGAGTGCCTACTAATAAATTTGAAATTCCCTTTCAGATTCAAGAGCAAGTCTTTATTACTATGTACATTATAATTTGTTGTAAATTAACTTTACATATTATTGCAATTCATTTAAATTTTCTGCAATTGTGAAATAAAATTCTTATTTTATTACTTGTGCGTCTCAATCCGCTCCTACTTATACTATGAAATACATGTCTGTCATAGTTTTATTATCCCCTTCCTTATGGTTAATGAAGATACTAAGGTCTTAACCCTTATTATATATTCACCTTTGCAATGTAATATTCCAATACGAATACTTACTCTTTATACCTTAGAGACGAGACTATTCTCCTCTACATACAGTGTCCAACCACCACTCGTCTGCCTTCGAGAATGTTCCTATACGAATGCCAACCATTCAGTCTT
>NC_090752.1:47653109-47698109 GCF_036898095.1 Palaemon carinicauda
CCCTGTTGTTCTAACTTTTTCAATCAATTCTGCAAGGATTATTATGCAATCTCCAGCTTCTTTTGCCTCTGGAAAGTTGAGTATTGATTCTTTACAATGTGTATATTTTTAGCTCCTGTTTCACAATGAATTTAGAGTAATTTATTGTGATTAGGAGCTAGGCCTGTTACCGGAGGTGCCATGGGCGCTGTCATTCGTTAGGCATGTATTTAGTATGTAGAACGACATTCCCGGTTGAAATAGCATTAATTAATTAATTATGAAAGCTATTTAGGCAATTTATACTTGTAAAATATATTTATAATATGCATAATTTTCCTTTTTCTATGTCGATCGTATAAGTTAGAGTTTTGGTGATTTAGGTAACGAAGATCTCGTCTTGCCTAGGTAACCTAACCTAGGCGATGTAGTATACTTTCAGACATTTCCCCGGTTACCCTCGTGTATCGTTTTATTAATTCAGGCGGAGATAGATATCTCCTAGAATTATTATATAAACCGATACTCGTCTCCAGTGGAGATTTAAGGGTAATCCCTCCTTCCCTCTGAGTGTAGCCTTAGCCTACAACCCTAGTGGCTCGTGCCTTGAGTTTTCATTCAGGCATGACTAGCCTAGGGTTTTCTGTCCCTCCCCTTAGCCGCAGATAGCAGGTTTTGGGATTCGGTCAGAACCTCAGAGTATGTAGTCTTGTGCCGGCAGTCGGCCAGCAGGGTGAATAGTCATTCCCTTGCCGGCATAGGAGGCTAGCCCTCCCTAGGCTGCACTTGAAGTGGTTGTATGATGCCGCCACTTTCTCCCTGCGATCTAGAAGACTAGTCCTGTGCTCGCAGACCCTAGGCTGAAGAATAGACATTCTTCTGCTGCCTAGGATGGCGCCGGCACTGGAACTCTGTTTCTCCTATTTTGAGAGGAGGCGGCACTGCCGCCGTCCCCTTAACTGTATTGGCAGACCCTAGGCTGGAGAATAGAGATTCTCTTGCCGCCAAGGATGGCACCGATACTGAAACAGAGTTTCTTAAGTGTGTGGTAGGACCAGCAACCTTGCCGGCTCCATCCACACCTCATACAGGACCCTTTTTCCCTCCCCCCTCTGTCCTTTAGTGATGGCCTAGCCATCGTAAATCTTTGGGCCGTTGTCCTGCAAATAGTGACACTTTTGAGTAATCACTCAATTTTTGATTAAGTATATTTTGAATATACAGTATATCACATGTACGCTGGCATCAAAAACTTCTGTTTATGTACGTTGGCATCATGAATTCTGTTCGGTTGACATGTTGACATGTCAGTTCCAATTCGTTTAGTGAAGAAACAGAGCTATTTTCTTTTTATAACCCCTTCCCCCTTCCTCAACATATCTTGCTAATTATTGCTTTCCCAGAATTTAAATAACCACTTAATTACTGTACCAGAAAATGAGAACTGCAGGATTGCATTATTTTGGAGTAAATGGAGTGTGTGGTGTTGTAAACAATTACCTACTGTTTTAGGTGATTTTTCAGAGGGTGGGAACAGATTAATTTTTTTTTCAGTTATTTTATATGGGAAAAATCGATCCGAGATACGAGCGAATTGACATACGAGCTCAGGTCCCGGAACACACTAAGCTCATATCATAAGGTATTACTGTAGTGAGAGAAATGATATCTTTTTGAGGCTCGAGGTGAGTATGGCAGGTTCATCCTTGCCAAGATTCTTGGACATAATGTGTCCTACCATGCTAGTGGTATTTTTAGCTTTATTTCAGAAGCAGGTCTTCTGAAAGATATTTAACTTTTAAAATGTCTTTGCTTTTATGGATTTAATTGAATATTCTTTTATATTTTATTTACAATAAACAATATTGGCGTCAATGACTTAAGGTGTCAGGATGCCAGAAAACCTCAAATCAATCAATCAATCAATTCAAATCCCCATATATCGTTCTTCAACAAAGTATCTACGATGTGTCCTAAGGAGCAAAGTCTTTCAGTTTAAGGTTCTTTGCTTCCACTGTCCGCAGCTTCCCAAGTACAGTAGACCCCCAGCATACGACGTCCCCAGCTTACGTTTTTTTCACGTTACGGTGTGGAATACGATTTTTTT
Source organism: Palaemon carinicauda (assembly GCF_036898095.1). NCBI lineage: Eukaryota > Metazoa > Arthropoda > Malacostraca > Decapoda > Palaemonidae > Palaemon > Palaemon carinicauda. The sequence continues at coordinate 47,655,196 of NC_090752.1, forward strand.
TCGTCCCCTCGTTACGACATTTTCACCACCTTACGGAATCGAATTCCGAAACTCAAATTTGGTGGTTTCTACGAGTACGACTGTGCGAGTCAGTAGCTTACCACCACGCTCATACGTCACTAAGAAGCTGGTCTGCTATTAGTCGGCGTCACTAAGATGCAGATACGCTATAGGCCGAAAATCCTCCCACAATGCTTGAGAGAGATGCTACCTCTCTCTCTCTTTGTCATACGCGCGCTCAGTTCAGAATCTCGTGTGCGTTTCGTAAAGACTTGATCTCTTGTCAGTGCTTGCGATAGTTATTTTTTGTGCCTTTTAGTGCTTAATTATAACTTTAATTCGTTAGCCATGGGTCCCAAGATTGCTAGTGATGTAAAAGGCAGAAGTAAGAAGATGATAACTATGGAAACGAAGCTGGAGATGATGATGAAATATGAAGAAGGCATGCGCATCGTTACCCTCGCTAATACGTACGGCCGTAACCAATCTACGATTGGTACAATTATTAAGAATAGGGAAGCCATTAAAGCAAGTAAGTCTTCTAAAGGCATGACTGTCCTTGCCGGTGGAAGGCCCTCAATCAACGATGAGATGGAGACTCCTTCTTCTGTGGATTAAAGAGAAGGAAATTGCTGGTGATACACTCGCGCAATCGGTAATTTCGCACAAGGCGAGCGCCATCTTTGCCGATCTCGTGGAAGCCCAGAGAGACGGTGGAGGCGAAGGAACACCGCAGCAAGCCCCCCAAGAAATTAAGGCTTCTCATGGATGGTTTGATCGGTTTAGGAAGAGGACTGGTATTCACTCAGTCGTCAGGCATGGAGAGGCGGCCAGTTCTGACAAGAAAGCAGCAGAAGAATTCCTCAAGAAGTTTGAGAACGTAATTTCCAGAGAAGGCTACATTCCTCAGCAAGTTTTTAACTGTGATGAAACTGGCCTCTTCTGGAAGAAAATGCCCCACCATACATATATCACATCTGAAGAAAGGAAACTTCCTGGCCATAAACCAATGAAGGACAGACTAACGCTCGCAATTTGTGCAAATGCCAGTGGGGACTTAAAAATTAAGCCCCTACTGGTATACCACTCAGAAAACCCTCGTGCCTTCAAGGCACAAAATATCACGAAGGAGAGGCTCTCTGTATTTTGGAAGTCTAATGCTAAGGCCTGGGTCACGAGGACCATATTTATTGAGTGGATAAACGTCTGCTTCGGTCCTGCTGTCAAGAACTATTTAGAAGAGAACGGTCTTCCTCCGAAATGTCTCCTGGTGCTGGACAATGCCCCTGCTCACCCTCCTGGCCTCGAGGACATCATTCATCCTGACTTCTCCTTCATTAAGGTTCTCTATCTGCCACCAAACACCACCCCTCTCCTCCAGCCTATGGACCAGCAAGTGATTGCCAACTTCAAGAAGCTTTACACGAAGCATCTGTTCAGAAGATGCTTCGAAGTGACTGAAAGCACTCCACTCACCCTCCGTGAATTTTGGAGGGGACATTTTAACATCGTTCAATGCCTGCAGATGATCGACACAGCTTGGAATGAGGTTTCACAGCGCACCTTGAACTCCTCATGGAAGAAACTGTGGCCAGTTGTTGTAGCAGAACGAGACTTTGAAGGTTTTGATCCCTCAACTGAAGACGAGGCTGTTGATGATCCTGCCCCTGAGGGTGATGTTGAGGAAATAATTTCAATCGGGAGGTCCATGGGGCTTGTTGTCGATGAGGCTGACGTCCATAACCTTATCGAGGAGCACAGGGAGGAGGTTACGACTGAAGACCTAAAGGAGTTAGAGGCAATGCAGTTGACGATCTTTCAAGAAGAGCACAGCTCTAGTGGAGGTGAGGACGGGGGCGAGACTGAAGAAACGACATCACCAGAAATAAGGGAAGCTATCGGTTGGTATGAAAACCTTAAGAGTTTCATTGAAAAGAAACACCCAGAAAAACTTCACACAAGTCGTCTTATGCAGAGTGTTAATGATAAGTGTATGAGTCATTTTAGGAATATGTTGAGGAATCGTCAGAAACAGGCTTCTTTGGATAGATATTTCTCTAAAAGAGAAATGTCAGAAAGCAAAGACGATAATAGTGATTCTATCAAAAAAGCTAAAAAAGAGTAATTTTTTTAGTTCTAAAAAAATATCATAAAAAAAAAAAATTTCAAAAGACAAAAATAATAATAAAAAAAAAGTGTACATAACATAATTAGCATTGATACGTTTTTATATCTACCGTCTACCCCCTCTGCCTCCACCCACTACCAGCTCAAGTCACGTTACTCCAAAGGTAGTAAATAAGATTTAATTTTTCCTTTACAGTACTGTACAGTATATAATTTTTATTTATAATGTTATTTGATTATATACTGTACAGTACTGTACATGTATATTATGTATAAGTATACTGTAGTACAGTGCTTACTATACTACTGTATTGTATTTTGTTACATTCTAATTTTCAATGTTTTTACCAGGGGTTTTTCACGCATTAACTCTTCTATTGCCCGCCATACGACATTTTCACTATACGATACCAACTCCGGAACGGATTAATGTCGTATGGCGGGGGCCTACTGTATTCACTCAAGTGTTTGTGGTGTCAGCATGGGCTCATGCCAATGGAATTCGCTTGTTCCAGTGTCTAGGCAACTGGCTGATACTGGCAAACTCACAGTTCCAACTTGCTCATCATCAGGACAGACCTCTCATTTTGTCACGATCTGGGGATTGTGATAAATCTAGAGAACTCCCAGCTCTCTCCCAAGCAAAGATTTAGATATTAATCTCTGGCACTGTTGTTCATTTAGTTTGTTATTCATGTAGCATAAGATTTTTCATAATTCTGACTATCCTTTGCATTCATAACATCCCAGCCAAATACAATCCTGTTTGTAATACTAGTTGTGCAGTTAATTCTAATAGTCCTGCTTTCTCTATTCTGGGGCTCAATACTACACAGTATTCTAGAAGTTTTATTCCAGTTGTGACCAAGTTGTGGAGTGATCTTCCTAATCGGGTAGATGAATCAGTGAAACCTCAAAAGTTAAAACTTGTAGGGGATATTTTCGTGTTGAACAGACTGACATAAGTCTTTTTTAATAGTTTATTTATACAAGGTTTATTTCAATGTTGTTACTGTTCTTAAGATATGTTATTTTAATTGTTCATTACTTCTCGTAGTTTATTTTCTTGTTTTATTTCCTCACTGGGCTATTTTTCCCTGTTGGAGCCCTTGGGCTTATAGTATCCTTCTTTTTCAAGTAGGGTTATAGCTTAGCTAGTAATGATAATAATAATAATAGAAATAGATAAGCTAACAGGGAAAGTTTATCCATTCCAGGACAGAATAACACAATTTTGGAAATTAGCTGTTCCTTTCCTTCATCAGGCACAGTTATCAGCACAACAAAGGCTACAACTTTTAGGTCACTTTATATGATTAAAGAAACTTGTTCCTCTTGATTACCTCCATCTATTGTTGTTACAATGGTGTCTAAAGAGATGTTGGTTGCAAGTCATGGACTATTCTTTGGCCCTGGTACCGATTGATTAAGCACTACACCAAACTCAACCCACCTTGGTTGGTAGACGACGAGAATCTGTTTTGGGGATCTCCCTTCCATCGTCCCTCAAATTCCAATAGAAACCAATGACGATGTGCTGTATAAATCATTTCAATGTTATGGTCGTATCAAAGAAACTCAAATGAGGCTTGTAATGAAAAATGGGATTCATTGATATCATTTGATAACCATGATAAAGCATTCAATGCAATCAGTGGCATTATGAATATTAAAATAAATAATTTGAATATCAAGGGTGCTCTTTGTGATGGGGGTACCTAAGGATCTAGATATATACAATACTGCAGATTGGATTGATAGAGATATAGAAGTAGTTGTACCCTCCTAGAGAAGCCATAACCACAAAGGTGGCTTATTGCTCAGTCAAAAGGGAGTACAGGAAATTATTTTAAGATATGCAAATTTCTTCAAAAGAAAGTAGGTACCATCGCACTGGGAGATATATCTCGTTTTGGAAAGAATAGTTTCCTCGTAAGTGCCAAATCACAAACATAATCTGTTATATTATGAAATTTAAAGACCGAAAAATGATGACAGTTAGATGTAAAACCCCATCTAAACTTCAGTTATGGAAGGGGAATAGTTTTCAATAGAGACTTTTATGAGTTTACAGATGAAGGGATACTGGCCATGTTTCCTTTTAACTGTGTGGAAAGTGCATAAGTCCCTGAAACATCAATGATTATCCTAATTTCCAGGGTGTCGATGTACCTTTCCACATTTATTTTTGAAAATTTTAGAATGGATTTTTATTATAGGACTGAAGGGTATAAAATTTTGATTATTGTTTTCCAGCACACGTAGGTGTCTGGAAATGAGAAGGCAAATTTAAGGTACGTTTTGCATGCAGCGATCTGTTGTGATCATCGCTGACCACTAGTTACATTTATTCTCATGGGGCTGTTTTGCAACGAGCGACTATTTGGAGCCAGCAATGATCGCTCGCGACTGTAGCGAATCGCTCGTTGCAAAACAGCCCCATAGGAATAAATGTAATTTGTGCTCAGCAGTGATCGCAACAATCGCTGCGTGCAAAGCGTACCTTTATGCAGAGTTGCTACCAAGAAGGTATCCCATTCTCTGTAATGAGTTTTTACCTAGCATTAAGAATTTGGTTTATAATAATTGGCAACATTAGGATAATTTAGTTGGAAATAAGATGAAGGAAATAACAAATGTTATACAGTATCCCCTTGGAGATATAGAATAATGCCCCGAAAGTGGGAGACGACTATGTTGTTTCCTCATTGGTCACACTCGGTTGACACACGAGCTTCTGCTAAATGGCCAACACCAACCCTTAATGGCAAGGCATTTGCTGACTGAATGCCCCTAATTATAGCAGCTTAAGAAATAGATTAGATATCTGTTCAAGGTCAAGTTGAGGATGGCAGGTTCATCCTTGCCAAGATTCTTGGACATGATGTGTCCTACTATGCTAGTGGCATTTTTAGATATATTTCAGAAGTAGGTTTTTCTGAAAGCCATTGAAACATTTATGACAGCTTTGCTTTTATGGTTTTAATTTAATATTCTTTTATTCTTTATATATTATATGATATCGGCATCAATGACCTTTGATGTCAGGATGCCATAAAACTTAAAATCTATTAATCAATCAATTAATCAAAGAGAGGATTTTCATAAGAAGTTGCGAAACTTATTTCTGGTCACTTACGACAGTTCTCTGCTTCAATATACCAGGCAATATGGAACATCTTTTGTGGTTGGTGTCGTGGGAGGGATATCTCTCCGCTCGATGCCTCTGTTCTCATAATAGCAGTTTGATTTATTTTCGGAAGGAAAAACACCTTTCAGTGTCGGCGGTAAAAGGATATTGCTCAGCCTTAAGCCTTGCCTTTAGACTTGATGTGATGGACCTTCCTCTTTGGTGGAACTTTCTTTACTTATCCGGAGTTAACATTGAGATCTCTTACCTTCAGGATGCAGATAAGACCTCTTCCTTGGAACGTGGCTTACATCTTGAGGTCCTTGGAAAGACCTCTCTATGAATCATAACGCCATGCAACAGACCATAAGGTCACTTTGAAAATGGTAATTTGAACCCCTCTGCATGTTTCCCTTCTCCCACAATGCGCGGTGGTATGCACTTGTGGGGAGGGGAACGAGGCGATGGCGACCTTACCGGACGTCGTTCCTTGTGGTGCGCAAGCTCCGTGCGGGAGAATATTAGCGCTCACGTGAGGGCCAGTAATGGTGCTCGTGCGAGGGAGAATATTGGTGCTTGCGCGCGGGAGAATATTCGCGGGCTCATGGGAGAGTGTTCGCGCCTCTGTCAAAGAATTAGGGCGCGCGTATCTCTGTGAGTGCGCGCAGGAGAAAGATGGTGCTCAGGTGAGTGCTGGCGCGCCGGTAAAAGATGGAGCGCAGGTTAGGGCAACAGGGTTGTTGCCTCACTTACGAACTTGCGTGCAGGAGAGTGATGGCGTGCAGGTTTTGACTAGCGCCTTGGCTGGCGCGCAAGATGGCGCTCAGGAGAGCGTGATGTGGGGTGCAAATGTTGGTGCACAGGAGAGCGCTGTTGCGCAGGAAAACTTTAGCCCGCAGGTAACTGGCACGTAGGTAAACCTTGCCGCGCAGGCGTAGCAGGAGGGCGCGTCGGTGCAGGAGAGCCGTGACGCGCAGGAGATCGTTGGCGCGTGTGCGCATCTGGGGGGCGTGGTAGAACTCTGGTCTTGAAGGCGCATGTTGGTGCGTAAGCCCAAGTTGGCGCGTAAGTGTGTGAGGTTGTTGCCTTGCGTAAGAGCGAGCAAGATGGGTGGTGAGCTACAGTGTTGGAGCGCCCTGACAAGCTGCTAGTGAGCGCTGGTCAGGTTGCGTGGGCGCATGGTGCGTTGGCGCGCAATAGTGCGCTCAGGTGGAGCCTTGGTAGGCCCATGCAGGAACGGCGATGGAAGGTTGGCAGGTCTGTTGGGTTGATGGTCGACGTGTCCTTTAAAAGGACGACCATCCACCGAAGGAGATCGCAAACGATCTGCAGAGAGGTCCAGGACCGAAGTCACAAGACCGGTTGCAGGTGCAGTGATGGACGATCGGTCTAGAGGCTCCTCTGCGGGGGACTGCATAGACGACGTTGAACCAAAGAGGTGCCTCCTCACTGCAGGTGAAGCAAGGCCTCTAAGGCGAAGAGGAAGGCGATCCTTCCGATGGATGCGCCCTCTGGGGATGAGACACCTCTGACACAACAACGTCGACAAGTGTCAGGGGATCTACGTGACGGTGACAACGCCTGCTTGAAAGAAGCACCCATGTGGGTGTAATCAAGCAAATCCTCCTTGGAGGGCCAACCCGTGACCCCCAAGGAGGACCAAATCTGGAAAAGGGAAGTTAGTGGCAAGGCCTCTGCCGGGGGGAGAGGTGGTGCTGCTTCGCTAGGGGAAGCAACGTCATCTCTCGAGACCCGTGGTTGGACAGAAATAATTCGGTCTACGCTACTTCTCGGCGGTCTCTCGAAAGAGAACGACCGAGTAGGAGCTTCGGAGGAGGTTTGGGCGACAGAAGGTGAGATCTTGGGTTTTTCTTCGAACCTTCGAAGGAGAAACATCCTACTTGGACTTCTTCCGCCGTCGCGAAAACCTCTCCCACTGGGAGGAAGACCACTCCCTACACTTACTACACTTGTTGACACTTTCACACCGTTGGCCCCCTGCAGGAAGGACAAAGGGCGTGAGGATTGGTCTCGACCGCCGACATGACTGTTCCACAGGGGCAGTCGGGAAGACCAGGGCAGGTGCGCATGGTCGCAGAAGCCAACTTCACATACACAATCTAAAAGAAAAGAAAAGAACAAAAAGCATTAATTGCTGCCAATTGTCGGCGAGGATGAGAGCGGCATCGTCCGTTCACCATCCAAGCCGAAAACAAAGTGAGCTCAATCACAGGTGTGTGAGGGGGAGCGGAAGCAAGCTACCCTCCCTACCCCCGCTAACTAGCGGTGTGGGTAGTTAACCCTCGTTAAAAGTTAATGGCTCGTCATTTCAGCTACACCGAAAGTAATACCCCTATTAAATAGCGTGGTTTGTATTCCAGTTACGGAACAATTAAGTGTTAATGTTTTCTGTCATTTATAAATCTGTTTTGTAAAGTTAATTGTTTACGTTTTCTGCCACTTATACGTAAACGTTTTCCGCAGTTTTCATCCTCCTCTACCGCCCCGCACTTCACTCTCGGACATCACCTCATTCCAAAGGTAAGGTTCCACATTTTTGTTACTGTATTTTTACTGTTTGCTCTATTAAACACTTCTATGTCTGATTATCAATGTTAATTTATTATTAAATGATCAAAATACGGTACTTTTCATATATTTAGTACTGTTTAAGGGTGCATATCCTTTTTATAATCATTTAATGTGGTGTTTTTCTAGGGTCTAGAACAAATTAGACTTTTTACATGTAAAAGGTGACTTGCTACACGAAAAAATCACTTTACGAAAGCCCTTACGGAACCAATTAATTTTGTGTTGCGAGGCATCACTGTACATGCCCATCCTCCTCCCCACTGACTTTGACGTCAAAAGGATAGGGAATAGTTTTGCCTTTGAGACTAAAAAACTGATTTTGAGCGAAGCGAAAAATCTATTTTTGGGTGAGATAGCCATGTCGTCCTGATGGAAGTTTCTTTAGGGTAGCTTCCTGGGGTATATTTGACTACGGTGATATTCCCAGAGAATTTTACCTTAAGGTATCCAGAATTCTAACTCCTGGAGCGAATATCCCTAAATAAACTTAACATGGGATATCGCGTAATATCAGAGGACGTATTCTTGACACGCCACATAGCTATCTTCACCCCTAATAGAGTTAACACTTCGAGGGGTCAAAGTGGCAAGAAAACGAAAAACGAGAATGACGGGAGAGCCGTTAATAAGGTACCTCTCCTATCCCGCTTCGAGTATGTACACAATGCCGCCAACGGCGCCATCTTCATTCCTTGTAGCGATGCTCGAGGTGCTACAGATACTGCATTTATAGGGAGGGGTCCTATAGCCCTTTTATAAAAAGGAGGGGCGGGTCCATCAGGACGACATGGCTATCTCACCCAAAAATAGATTTTTCGCTTCGCTCAAAATCCGTTTTTTGGGCTCAGGCCATGTCGTCCTGATGGAAGTATACCTGAGCATTACTGTATCTGTGGATTCTCAAATCGTGCCATACCCCTAAGAAAGTATTTCCTGGTCAGCATAGACCTAGAGACCTATGATGTTACCGTCATACATCATTTCATTTAGATGAAATGATGTATGACGGTAAGTGCTTCCTGCCCCCTACAGGGAAGAGTCATACTCGACTCTGAAAAGTCTCGAGGAGTACATATACCTATGGATGACTAACAGACAAGCCAGTATAGTGGTCTCACCCTATACATTATAAAGAAAAGTTTGTATAAGAACCACCAATGTCAGTATGAAATACCGACAAGTCCCCCGGTGTGCCTGTTCTTATCACTGGATTGGACAAAGGTTTATATCCGTGTAGGAATAAATTTTGCATATCCACCACCATCCCTATAGGGTATGAAGTCTTTCCTTCTTGGGGAAAGAATAAACCAATGAATGTTTTCTTGTAGCAAGGAACAATCTTTAGGACTATTCATGTTAAAATTATTCATAGTTTTAAGTGTAATGCTAATACATTTTCTAGTAAAATGACATAGGCGAATAAGACGCAAGGTTCACAAAGAACTAGTTTATTGAAAATCAATAAAAATATATAGGTCAATCGACAATTATAAAAATTATAAGATGTGGATGAACAAATAAATAAGATAAGGATCACAGTAAAACAGAAAATATTGTTTCATCTGAAAAGGAAACATATAACTGCCACTTTTAATATCAAAATATTAATATTGTTATTATAGTCTGTCTTACTACTCAATCACACTAGCATCAGAAACGCTTGGCACACGTGTCTGCACTTATGCTTGGTTCACCTTTGTTTATGGAACAGTTGATAAGGACACCTTAGTGGCCTAACACTTAGTCTGTAGAAACAGTCCGTGACTACACACCCACCCTTGAATTAATCGTCCCAATTAATTTCACTGTTCCTCGCAGATTTAAACAGCAGTTTAAGAACACTACCTACTGCTACCACAGACCTCTTCAGTTGCTCCACTTGCTTCGCATAGTGTCTAAAGAATACTCTGGATGACTTCCAGCCAGTGTATGAGCGAAGGTGTTCGAAATCCATATTATTAAAGAAATTTATGGAAGAGGCAACTTTTCTCGGATCATGACCTGCGGGTGTACTATCTGGATCCGCTCTGCGAATAAAATAGGTGATTTTCGCCCTTAGTTGCTTCAAAGATAAATTTGAGCCTGATGTTTCTCCCCTAAACAGCTGTCCTCCCCAAAAGTCTGAAGTTATACAAAGATAGACCTTTAGGCACTCCATTGGACATAGAGATGCATCTTCCTTCAGTGGGCAGATTCTCCAGGGACCCCACCTATTGGTGGGTAGCTCGTTCTTGGCAAGAAACGTTGGGTCCGGAAAAAGGTTCAGTTCTCCCCCATCTAAGAACTGAACATGACCTTCCTCTCTCGAGAGGGCTATTACTTCACTAACTCTAGCCCCCGAAGCGAGTGCAAACAGAAATATAACTTTTTGGGTCAAATCCTTTAAAGCACACTCCTCATTATTCATCATTGAAGCAAAATGAAGAACCTTATCCAGAGACCATGAAATGGATTTCGGAGGTGCTGATGGTCTGAGCCTAGCACAGGCCTTTGGAATTTTGTTAAAAATGTCATTAGAGAGGTCGACCTGGAAGGCATATAGAATAGGTCTTGTCAAGGCGGACTTACACGTTGATATTGTGTTGGCTGCTAAACCTTGTCCATGAAGGTGGATGAAGAATGATAAACAGAAGTCTGTCGAGATCTTTTGTGGATTCTAAGCCTTGACAAAGGACACCCACTTCCTCCATGATGACTCATATTGTCTTCTGGTAGATTTGGACTTATATTCCTCTAAAAAGTCTATACTGTCTCTTGATATCCCAAATTTTTTTCTCACCGCTAGGGAGAGAAAATCATGAGCTGCAGGTTCCGGGTTTTCTGTGATGAAGCGAAGACAGTCGACTTCTGAACTCGCTGAGTCAAAACTGGATCCGGTAGCAGCAGAAACTTCAGCTGTAGTCCTAATGCCAGAGGGAACCAAACGCTGTTCGGCCACTTGTGAGCCACTATTGCTGCTTTCCCCTTGAAAGATTTCAGTTTGTCGAGGACTCTCAATAGAAGGTTGTGCGGAGGGAACAGGTAAATCCTGGACCATCTGTTCCAGTCGAGGGACATAGCGTCCACTGCTTCCGCTAGAGGATCCTCGTACGGGGACACATAATGATGTAACTTCTTGTTGTCCTTTGTCGCAAAGAGGTCTATCTGCAGTTCCGGAACTTGACTCGAGATGAAAGAGAATGATCCTGCGTCCAGGGACCATTCTGACTATCGGCGTGAGCCTGGGTAGTGTGTCCGCCGTCACATTGCGGACCCCTTGAAGGTGAACTGCTGACAAGTGCCATCTCTTCTTTTCTGCTAGCCGGAAGATGGCCAACATCACTTGGTTGATTTGAGGTGACCTCGACCCTTGTTGATTTAGGCATCTCACTATCACCTCCCTGTCTAGTACCAATCTTATGTGGATCGAGTGGCGAGGAGAAACTTTCTTCAATGTAAGAAGAACTGCCATGGCTTCTTGAAAGTTTATATGAAACTTCTTGAAAAGGTTGGACGAAGTTCCTTGGACTTTCTTCCGGTGAGAATGACCTCCCCAACCTTCCTTCGAAGCGTCTGTATGAATAGTCATTGAGGGGGGAGGTGGCTGAAGAAGTACCGATTTCTTCAGTTGCTTGGCTTTGGACCACGGCTTGAGAAGCGTTTGCAGACGAGTCGGTATTGGTCTTATCAGATCTCTTCGCGCGTTTCATGCATATTTTCTCTAAACTCCGGTTGCATCCTTTAGCTGTGCTCTTAGCACAGGGTCTGTTACAGAGGCAAAGTGAAGAGAGCCCAGCACTCTCTCCTGTTAGTGTCTTGATATCCTTTTGGATTCTAGTAGTCTCTTGACAGAACCTGCTATTTCTTTCCTCTTCTTCACAGGAATGGAAAGTTTGTGTGACAGTAATTCCCAGTGGATTCCCAACCACTGAAACTTTTGAGATGGAGAAAGTCGAGACTTTTTCATGTTGATCTTGAAACCTAGATGTTCCAGGAACTGGATCACCTTTTGGGAAGCTTGCATGCATTCTGTCCTGGATGCTGCCCACACCAGCCAGTTGTCCAAGTAGGCCACTACTTGGATTCCCTTTAGGCGTATTTGCTGGAGAGCTGCGTTTGCAAGCTTCGTGAAAATCCTTGGGGTTATGTTTAGCCCAAATGGCATGGCTCTGAAGGCATAAAGTCTTCGTTGTAGTTTGAACCCTAGGTAGGAGGAGAGGTGACGACTGATTGGAATGAGCCAATAAGGGTCTGACAAGTCTATAGAGACGGTGTATGCCCATTTGGGCAGTAGGGTCCTTATTTGTTGAAGTGTCAGCATCCTGAACTTGTAGTTTACTATGAACTTGTTGAGTGGCAACAAGTCCAGAATGACTCTGAGTTTTTCTGAGTCCATTCTTTGGAACACAAAACAGCCTTCCTTGGAACTTGATGGACTTTACCCTTCGAATTAGTCTTTTCTCCAAGAGTTCTCGAATATATTCTTCCAGAACGGGGGTAGAGAATTGTGGGAACGGAGGTGGAGTGCTGTACCAACTCCAACCCAGTCCATTCTTGATTAGGCTGTAGGCCCAGGGATCGAAGTTCCAACGATCCCGAAAAAGATGAAGTCTCCCTCTTACCGGAAGCATTTCACTTCTGCTGTTGTGGACCTGAGGCCTTGCCTCCTTGACCGCGTCCTCCCCTGAACCCCCTTCCTCTTGAAGGGCGTCGAGATGAACCTCTGGCTGTTCCTCTAGCTCCTGGGCGAAAGGTAGTTGTCTGCCTTTCAAATGCTGGGTTGAACGCCGGTGATTGAGTTGTCACGGCTTGAGGTACCAACTGGTACGTGGTTGGGGTTTGTGCCACCATCTGAGGCACTGCGGTCGCCGGAAGTTGTTGCTGCTGCTGTCTATAAGGCTTTGCTGGCCGAGAGGATAGCCTTGGTTTCTTAGTCTTTCTTTTAGGTTGGGGACCCTCATCCTCACCCTCAACCTCTGGCCGTTCCTCTAGCCTTCGAACGAAAGGAAGAAGTCTGCCTTTCGAAGGTTGGGTTAAAAACTGCACTTGTTGAGGTACCAGCTGGTACGTGGTTGGAGATTGTGCCATTATCTGAGGCACCGCGGTCACAGGAAGTTGTTGCTGCTGTTGCTGTCCGTAAGGTATAGCCGGCCGAGAGGATGGCCTAGGCCTTTTTGTCTTCCTCTTGGGTTGGGGACCCTCATCCTGAGAAGACACTCTCTTAAGATCTAAGCCCCACTTCTGGAAAAGGTTCCTATTCTCCGTGGCGGCCTTATCCACTACCTCTTTGACCACTTCGTTGGGGAAGAGGTCCTTACCCCATATACAAGAGGAGATCAGTTTCCTCGGTTCGTGCCTCACTGCAGCCGAGGCGAACACGAACTCTCTACAAGCTCTCCTAGCTTTGATGAAACTATATAGGTCTTTTGTCACACTGGCCAGATGGGTTTTGGCCACTACAGTACCATAAACATATCTTGGATTTTGGGGTCACTTGCCATCGTCTCTAAGGTCGTTTGTAAGGACATCGATGCAGCAAGTCTCTCTTTTGTCTCTTGCTCCCTGCGCAAGAGAAAATCTGACAGCTTTGGAAGGTCTTCGCCGAACTGACGTCCGGCAATATCGGCCTCCAACTTCCCGACTGAGAAGGTAAGATGGACGTCCTTCCAGTCTTTCTGGTCCATGGGTAAGGTCAGGGACAACGGCTTGCATTCCTCCAAGGAAGGACATGGTTTCCCTGCTTCAACCGCCTTCAAGGCAGCCTTAAATCCCTTCTCCATAAAGGGAAAGGCTCAGGTAGGAGAAGCCACAAAGGAAGGATGCTTCTTACTCAAAGCTGGTACCTTTGAGTTTGTGAAGCCCCTCTCTTTCATCGAGCTCGTCAGTAAGGCCTGTGCCTTACTATGGTAAAAAACTATGACCTCCTTCGGCTCCGTCTCTTCCTTTGAGGCTGGCTGCTTCCTAAGACGGACATAGCAGTCCAGGTAAGACTCCTTGTTGGGCCAGAATTCCACTTCTTCAAAGGGAACTGAACCCAACTAATCCGATATGACAATCTTCCCAGTTGTCATAGGCATGTGCTCGGCATACCTCCAAGGATTGGCATCTGAGCACAAAGGAAGATCCTTCACGTTGAGCTTCTTCTGGGGCCCAGGTGACGCTGCAAGTCTCCGCATCTCCAACTTCATTGCAGCTTCCTTTTCATCATTCTTCTTCTGCATCTGTTGAATCATTTCAACGATGGAAGAGAGAGTCCTTCCCAGATCATCTGGGATAGCAGATGATGTTGAGGGAACAGGTTCAGGGGCCTGAACCGATTACGCCTCATCGATTTCTATTTCCTCAGTATCAGGAGCCTGGGTCAGCTCCTCTTCTTGGCCTTCTGCCAGAAGGTCCTTTTCGGTGTACTCAGACACCTTAGACAGACATCCTATCGTCCAGTTGGATGTCTTGTAGGGCGTCCGAGACTTCAGAATCAACCGGAATCTGAACTAACGGGATCTCCGCATGAGGCTGAGGAATCACTGCATTTGCCGATGCCTTAGGAAAAAGATAAGCCCTCATCTTCTCGCTTGGAAGATAGGGGCCAGAAGTATTCTTCTGGAAGCCCCTCACCCAGATTCGAAGCTTTTCCCTAGCTGCGTCCCTTGACTCCGCCGACTTAGGGGTGTCAAATGCCTCGGTAATCAGGTTAGTGCAAATGGTACATACCTGAGGGTCCCAATACCGGAGATCACCTTTGGAGACTGCGCATGCTGCGTGCCTCCTGCACAACTCATGTCCACAGTTCTTGCTGCGGACGTTGCAAAACATGCTCCCGCACTTCGGATGGTCCTCCTGTAAAGAGAAGAAATTCCATGAGTATCAAGTGAAAACATATCACTGGATAACTAATGTTAATATATATAGCTTAAAATAACTAAGCTAGAAAAGAAAGAAGGAAAGACACATGCTTGTATTTCCTGCCCAGCCAATTGCTGTAACCTTCCAGATAAAACTAAGGTTAAATCTCATTCTAGAATAACCTTCATCATATCTCCCAGAGGAAAATGTAGGTGTAGCTCACACCATTATAAAGAATTTTAATATACTGGATAATTAATAAAGAAAGAACTCACTTTCTTCATCCTGTACGGTCTCAACAAAAGGCTGTACAAGGCAAAACAAGTATGTTGGAAGAACTTAGTGTTACAATATATTCCATACTATAGTTTTCTCTATGTAGTACAGTGGAACCTCTACATACGAACATATCTACATCCGAATTTTCCAACATCCGAAGTAAAATTAGAGCAAATTTTTGACTCTACACCCGAAATTTATTTCGACACACGAAGTAAGCAATTTTCGTCGTACCGGTTGTATGGTTGTATCCGAATTTTTCGACACGCAAAGTACAATTCGAACACGTTCCGACTCTACACCCGAATGTTTTTTTCGACACCCGAAGTAAACAATACTCGTACGCGTAGTCGGTGCTCATAGCGCCTGAAGTGTTTTTTATTTCCGCCGATAGAAGGCAGCACATCGACCTCGGAGGGACGCTCAATTAGCGCGGCTTGGGTCAGTCCTCTGTTCTCGTCGGCTTCTTGCGGTTGTGCTCTGTGCGTTCTGCTATTAACTCTGTTTTAATAGTGATTTTTTGCGTGCATCCTTTAACGGTAATTTACGTAAAGTATGGGTCCTAAAAGGCTTAGTTTTGCCAGTGGTAGTGGTAGTGGTGAGAAAAGGAAGAAGGAAATGCTTTCTTTAGAAATTAAGCAGGAAATTATTGAAAAACATGAGCGTGGCATCTGCGTGAGTGAACTTGCTAAATAGTATGGCCGTAATATGTTGACGATCTCGACAATCCTTAAACAGAAGGAAGCTATTAAAGCAGTGAAACCTTCTAAGGGGATCACTATAATTTCCAAACGCCGTACCCCTATCATAGAAGAGATGGAACGACTTCTACTAGTGTGGATTAAGGATAGAGAGATCGTTGGCGACACCATCACCGAGACCGTTATCTGTGAGAAGGCGCACGCCATCTTTACGGACTTGAAGGAGGAGAGCTCTGGGGGTGATGCTGGGGAGAGTTCAACCCAGCCTTCCCCAGATGATTTCAAGGCATCTCGTGGCTGGTTCGAGAAATTTAAGAAACGGTCCGGGATTCATTCAGTTGTTCGCCACGGAGAGGCTGCTAGTGCGGACACAAAGGCTGCAGCTGACTTTGTCAAGAACTTCGAAAAGATCGTGCTGGAAGAAGGCTACGTAGAGCAGCAGGTGTTTAATTGTGATGAAACCGGGCTGTTTTGGAAGAAGATGCCGAGTCGAACCTACATCACTGCCGAAGAGAAGAAATTGCCTGGGCATAAGCCAATGAAGGATCGGTTGACTCTTGCCTTATGTGCCAACGCTAGCGGGGACTTTAAAGTCAAGCCCTTACTGGTTTACCATTCAGAGAACCCTAGGGCCTTTAAAGCACACAACGTCGATAAGGATCAGCTTCATGTTTTCTGGCGATCCAACTCGAAGGCCTGGGTCACTAGGCAATTCTTTGTGCAATGGGTAAACCAAGTTTTTGGCCCTTCTGTGAAGAAGTATCTTCATGAACAGAAATTGCCTTTAAAGTGCCTGCTATGCCTTGACAATGCACCCGCTCACCCCCCCCCCCCCCCCCCCCCCCCCCGGACTTGAAGATGATATCTTCGATGAATTCAAGTTCATAAAGGTGCTGTATCTTCCACCGAATACCACCTCTATCCTCCAGCCCATGGACCAGCAAGTCATCTCTAATTTTAAGAAGCTATACACCAAGCACTTATTTAAGCAGTGCTTTAATGTCACGCAAAGCACCAACTTAACTTTGCGTGAATTTTGGAGGGGCCACTTCAACATTGTGCACTGCTTGAAGATCATACATCAGGCTTGGGTGGGATTAACTCGACGGACCCTGAATTCCGCTTGGAAGAAGCTTTGGCCTGATGCTGTTGCTCCCCGAGATTTTGAGGGTTTTGACCCCGAACCTGATCCCGTGGTCGGTGCAGCGGAAGCCGTAGAGGAAATAGTCTCCCTTGGCAAGTCCATGGGTCTGGAGGTCAACGCAGATGACGTTACAGAACTCGTCGCCGAACATCACGACGAACTGACGACGGATGAGCTCAAGGAACTCCATGCTATGTCGGAGCACATGAGTGATGACGAGGAAGGGAGCGAGGAAGTAGAACATGTGTTAGGTTCGGCGCAAATAAAAGAGGTGTTAGGAAAATATCAAGACGTGGTCGACTTCATCAACAAATACCATCCAAAGAAATTGCAGGTTTGTCGTGTAGTTTCTCAATTCGATGATGTTTGCCTAACTCACTTTCGAAACATTCTGAAAAGCCGTACCAAGCAATTATCTATTGATGCTTTCTTTAAAAAAACTGCGAAGCAAACTCGCGATGAAGAGGATGTAAGTGAATCGAAGAAAACGGCAAAGAGTGAAGCGGAAGAAAGCGAAACACAGAAAACGGAAAAGAGTGAAGCAAAAGAAATTCAGTCAATTTTAAATGTAGAGAGTGATAGTGATTAAAATTACGTAATCATCAAAAAGAAAAAAAGAAAATGTAAAAAAAAAAAATATAAAATATAAAAATAAAAATAAGCTAAGTTATGTTAAAGTTCACTTAGTGTAAGTTAGAATAAGTTACGGTAGTGTACGTTTATCGTAGTTAACCTCTCTACCTCCTCGCCGCCCGTCCGTCTCCTCTCTGCGTAGCGAAGACTAACAACACCTGCGCTGGAGTTTCTAAGGTAAAGTGACGCTAAAAACCCGTTTCTTATTTATCATTTATTGCTAATTCTTCTTATTTACATGTCTATTCTTCTTATTTACATGTCTATTATCTAATTTAGTGTTCATTATTCTCATGGGAAAATTATGTGTAGTAGTTTATCAAGAAGTTATCATAGGTTTTTGGGCTCAACCACGGATTAATCCTATTTCAATGTATTCTTATGGGAAAATTCGTTTCTACATCCGAACAATTTCTACATCCGAAGTTGGTTCTGGAACGGATTAAATTCGTATGTAGAGGTTCCACTGTATATACTATACTGTAAAAATACTGGCTATTGTATACAATATAATAACCTGCCGGCCGACACATACCTTAATATAGTTTCAAGGTATACTACCTTCAGACTACCTGGGCGGCAGATCGCTGGTACAGTTGTGTGCCGGCCGAAAACTATAAACACTAGTACCCGGCTGCCGGCCGCTAATCGTAGCAGCCGGCAGATCTTATGGTGTGCTTCTGTTGCCAGCCGGCAGTGAAAAAGAACCAGAGAACTTCCACCCGTCCAGCTGCCGGCCACTCAAGCCGGCAGCCAGACTAGGGGTACATACACTAAAAAGAAAACAGAATGGATGTAAGGATATAAGGTGGCACTGCCTTACAGCCTTCCATCCAGAAAGAGTGAACATAAGGAAGGGGAGAATGTAAAATTCAGGCTTTCTTCTATCCATTGCCTGCCGGGCTCTACTGACAGACATGGATGTAAGACTAAGGGAGGTCTGGGGAACACTCTACAGGAGTTAGGCCTCTGCCAGCCGGCAAAGGACTGAGCCAGTTCCACATCCTAACCTACTCTAGG
Source organism: Palaemon carinicauda (assembly GCF_036898095.1). NCBI lineage: Eukaryota > Metazoa > Arthropoda > Malacostraca > Decapoda > Palaemonidae > Palaemon > Palaemon carinicauda. The sequence goes on from NC_090752.1 coordinate 47,673,644, forward strand.
TACAAATGTAGAACGACAGCCAAGAGTTGTAATAGCTAGGCTATTACTAAGGATAGGAGGGGAAAGGGAAAAGAGGGTCCTGCAAACTCTGCTCTAGTATGAGATTATCCCAACGGCCAAGAAAGCTCATCCTAGCCTAGGGATTATCTATGGGAGGGAGGTCAGCAATACTGGCCACCTCCCTCAATACCAAAACAAAGTTTGATGTTGTTATTCACAAGGAAATGAAGAATCTTATCCTTCAATCCGAGAACAACAAAACTGGAATAGTCTACTAGATCACTAGAAGAAGGAATCATCTCGTACAGAAACCTTCGGATGTGGTCTAGGGAGGCTAAGCCTCTCCTATGTCTGCTCCTAACCTAGCAAAGGAATCTTATTCTCTATGCTAGAAAGAAACAGACCTCAGAATAATTACTCTGATGTTCTGCCCAAACCTGAAACCAGATATTCTGGTTACAGGAATAGAACAGAAACACCCAAATATAGTTATACCTGAATACTATTCAGATAAAACCACTTGGGTTAAGCCTCAGGCTTAACTCAGAGGGAAAAGGGATTGAACTTGATCTCCAGCCAGCGGAGAAAAGAACAACCGGGGAAGTGTGCGAAAGTATACTAAAGCTCCATAGGCTACTAGCCTAAGTGCGGTGAGAATAGATTAAAATCACCGAAACTCTCTCGTATATAATCTTGGAAGAAAATATTCAACAATATCTTAAATGTATAAAACTGCCTATAGCTTCAATAAATTTAAAACACTCAGAAATCTGTATATCGCGCATGAAAGTACTAGGGCCAGACGCCGAGGCTACGAAGCCGAGCGTAGGCTAGGATCGGTTGCCTCAGTCGCCGAAACTGAATTACTAACGGCACCATATAAAGAATTCCTATTTGTGAAGCTAAATAGATAGAATTATTAAAGCATAAGGACCGGGAACGTCGCTCTGGCTAACTAAATGACTCGTGCATAGCGAGCGACAGCGTCTAGGACGCCTCCGGTAGGCAACAGCTCTTGTATACGTTAATATCGCTTTAGATTTATTTCAAAACACCAAGAGCTTACATTTATACATAATAAAGATAATACTCAACTTTCCAGAGGCAGAAGAGGCTGGAGAAAGCATCATAATGTTGAAAATATTCCAAGATCACGAGGAGAAAACAGAGTTGTTGAGCTACGTGATAAGGAATGAAGATGGCGCCGTCGGCGGCATTGTGTACACACTCAAAGCGGAATAGGAGAGGCACCTTATTAACACCTCTCCTTTCATTCTCGTTTTTTGTTTTCTTGCCACTTTGACCCTCAAAGTGTTAACTCTATTCGGGGTGAAGATAGCTATGTGGCGTATCAAGAATACGTCCTCTGGTATTACACAATATCCCATGTTAAGTTTATTTCGGGATATTCGCTCCAGGAGTTAGAATTCTGGATACCTTAAGGTAAAATTCTCTGGGAATATCACCGTAGTCAAATATACCCAAGGAAGCTACCCTAAAGGAACTTCCATCAGGACGACATGGCCTGAGCCCAAAAATAAAATGGTTTGTGGTCTGCACAATACACTGCTAATTGCCATCAATAGCTAAATATTCTCATTACTTTACTTGAGGCAAGAGTCTATTTAAATGAAAGGAAATGGTATCTTATTTTAGGAGTAAATGTCAATAAAACCTAGCTTCCAGAGAAAGCAATATGAACATCGATCGAGTATAGAAGTAAATTTTATTGTCAATATTAGGTTTTTGCATAATTTAGCTTTAGAGTAATAATACCAAAAGTTGAAGTTTCATGAGAGTTGGAAATTCAGAGAAAATACACTTTTCCTTGGAAGGTGTCAATCCTGTCTGTTGAAGTAATTACATTTTGTGTACAACACACTCATAGATTACTGTTATAGTACATATTTTAACAAGAACACAGAACCCCATTCATAGACTTATATCGAGCTTACCTAATTTTTCAGCAAGATCAATAAGCTAGACAATAAGGAATGTGGAGAAAAGATGAGTCGAAAGAAAAAAAATTAATACAGTACAGTACTCTAGATGTAAGACAAGACTGAAGCAAATGGAAACAGTAGTATTGCCAATAATCATTGCAGTAGCTTGGATATACCTATCAGTCCAATAGGACCAGTAGGCAATATGGTACTGAAAAAGGAAAGGTAAAATCACAAAATTGTATTTAGAAGAACTACAGGTATTCCGAATTCGACAGCTATTTATACTGAACATCTTTTCTGCCAAGTGTTGGGAATTCAATGTGAATTGCATATCCCACTTATACTTTATGTATTTTTCAACACAATTGATATAACAAAGAGATATAGAAAACTCTTGGTAGTTTCCAATGTAAAATTTTACACATCTTTAAGCCCTGCACCAAAATTAAGGGTACAAATATTTCAAGTTCAATATCTAAAGTTATATGAAGAGGGCCAATACCTCATTTGCTTATACACCATTTCCTGCACAATGAATGTATCAAGTTCTTCATATGATAAAAAACGTATGAAATTTGCAGGTACAAATTACCCCTTTTGTTTACCACAAATGTGATTCTTCTTACCAACTTGTTTGCCAGATGGGATTAAAAAATGTTACCTTTAGTTTTTCCTATTGCTACCTTTTTCCATGGTACTCGAATGGGTCTCTAATACATTTTTATATCTTACCATAGGATCAAAGTTGTAGAGAAGTAATCTTGTTGGGATTAAAATTTGTTTGTTAAAGCTCTTAAACTGCCTAAATGCCTTTGACCATGAAGTGAGAGGGTTGAATTTACTCTGCCTAGAATATTCTAAATTTTGTATGCATAGCACTGTGCCCTAGGCCAACTTCATGTCACATTATTGGTGATATATGTACATTAGTTTTTAAGATTATTAAACCTTTACAAAGTAACCCATACTCACGTGAGAAGAATTTAGCTGTTGAAAAGATCATTGGCAACATAGGATTATACTTTACTGCCAAAGCAAAGTTGCATATTGATGAGAAACTCGATCATCACTAGAATTTATGAAACCAATGATACCATATTTTTCTTAGAATTTCCAGCAGTAATAAAATCTGTCATAAACAGTGGTAATTTATTTGGCAGGAACATTAATTCTATTCTGGAAATAATTTTTTTTTTGCCTAAGGGACTACAGTACTGTACTTGAGTGCACAGTATAATACACAAACTGCTAAAGAAAAAAAAAAAAAGTGTCAGCAATGTCTTCCAGTACATCAAAGTGCAGTAACATGTGCAGATGCTCAAAATTTAATTTAAAACACCAATGCATATTTATAAATTTTCAAGTGGTGTTTTTGGAAATTTTTGGACTCCGACTTCTGTAGTAGTATGAACCAGGTCTCTTTTGGAAATTTTTATATGTGCATTTCTTTAGTAGTAAAGTACAGTAGGGTCCCGAATTATGTGAGAGAATTTTGTCAATCAATGGCCCAGCATAAATTGAAAATCGCATATTTCAAAACACACAACGAATCGTTCCATTGGGGCCATGGCAAACAGCAACTTAACAACTCAGGTGTGTTTACTACCCATTTTCAATACTTTTTATGTACTACACTGTATTTCTTATAATATTGAATTGTTCTTATAAATAAATAAAACATTAAAAATATTTTTAGATTTAATAACTTGAAAAATTTTAAAATTACAACCAGGATGGATGTAAATACCTATATTTCCCCTTTATAATAGACATTACCTAAAATTAGGACAAATTTTAAAAAGTTTTAAGTCATACCTATTGTATAAGACAACTGGTGAAATCACTATATAGACTAACCTTTGTAGTATCATTGAAAATCCAAAGTTAACGAAATGAAGGTGATTTTATATCATGCGGTTCCCAAAAAGCACAATAATACAAACAGAAACAATTGTTCTGTTTACGGTCATCTCTGATCATAACGAAGACACGAACGCATTTACACATCTGTTTAAATTAGTGTTTGCAGAAACTGCTATCTTACCAAGTATTGATTATGTGATAATTTTGTTATTACCAATGTTGTTTTGCTTACTCTTTCTTAGAACTTTGAAATAAATAAAATGAATACGATTTATAGAAATTTTTTCCTAAACACCCCTCCTAAAACGTAAACCCTCCGACCCTCCGTTTGTTTACTTTACGCTCCATCATCGATCATAATGAACAAACAAACGCATTAAACACAAATGATCAAGGTGCTAACTAATGATATTAAGAGTTTTAAGTAAATATATTATTACAAATATTTTACATCCTGTATCCATATATATTCCTACATACGTAGCAAAACAGGAAAACCACTTTGTTTGCGTTTAATAGACAATAGCAAAATGCTGCTAATGACCATATAATAATTTACGATAATTCTAAACTGTTACGAAGGATAATTGTCCATTCCATATCCAAAATACTTTTCATAACTTTAGTTGTTACTTAACCCTTTTACCCCCAAAGGACGTACTGGTAGGTTTCACAAAAGCCATCCCTTTACCCCCATGGACATACCGGTACGTCCTTGCAAAAAAATGCTATAGAAATTTTTTTTTTTCATATTTTTGATAATTTTTTTTGAGAAAATTCAGGCATTTTCCAAGAGAATGAGACCAACCTGACCTCTCTATGACAAAAATTAAGGCTGTTAGAGCAATTTAAAAAAAATATATACTGCAAAATGTGCTGGGAAAAAAATAACCCCTTGGGGGTTAAGGGTTGGAAATTTCCAAATAGCCTGGGGGTAAAAGGGTTAACTTGAGAGAGAGAGAGAGAGAGAGGGAGAGGGAGAGGGAGAGGGAGAGGGAGAGGGAGAGGGAGAGGGAGGGGGAGGGGGAGGGGGAGGGGGAGAGGGAGGGGGAGAGGGAGGGAGGGAGAGGGAGGGAGAGAGAGAGAGAGAGAGAGAGAGAGAGAGAGAATAATTTGAATCATGATTGATTTTTTATATAACTGAAACTTTGTGAAGAAAAAAAGATTTCATTTGTTAGATAGAGGTAAGGAATGAGAGAGTGAAAGGTAGCACAGCTAGAGAGAAATACATACATACATATACCAAGGCACTAACCCCAATTTTGGGGGTTAGCCGACATCAACAAATCAAACAAAAACAAAAAGGGGACCTCTACTCTACGTTCCTCACAGCCTGACAAGGGACTCAACCGAGTTCAGCTGGTACTGCTAGGGTGCCACAGCCCACCCTCCCCCGTTATCCACCACAGATGAAGCTTCATAATGCTGAAGCCCCTACTGCTGCTACCTCCGCGGTCATCTAAGGCATCGGAGGAAGCAGCAGGGCCTACCGGAACTGCGTCACAATCGCTCGCCATTCATTCCTATTTCTAGCACGCTCTCTTGCCTCTCTCACATCTATCCTCCTATCACCCAGAGCTTTCTTCACTCCATCCATCCACCCAAACCTTGGCCTTCCTCTTGTACTTCTCCCATCAACTCTTGCATTCATCACCTCCTTTAGCAGACAGCCATTTTCCATTCTCTTAACATGGCCAAACCACCACAACACATTCATATCCACTCTAGCTGCTAACTCATTTCTTACACCCGTTCTCACTCTCACCACTTCGTTCCTAACCCTATCTACTCGAGATACACCAGCCATACTCCTTAGACACTTCATCTCAAACACATTCAATTTCTGTCTCTCCATCACTTTCATTCCCCACAACTCCGATCCATACATCACAGTTGGTACAATCACTTTCTCATATAGAATTCTCTTTACATTCATGCCCAACCTTCTATTTTTTACTACTCCCTTAACTGCCCCCAACAATTTGCAACCTTCATTCACTGTCTGACGTACATCTGCTTCTACTCCACCATTTGCTGCAACAACAGACCCCAAGTACTTAAACTGATCCACCTCCTCAAGTAATTCCATTCAACATGACATTCAACCTCGCACCACCTTCCCTTCTCATACATCTCATAACCTTACTCTTACCCACATTAACTCTCAACTTCCTTCTCTCACGCACTCTTCCAAATTCTGTCACTAATCGGCCAAGCTTCTCTTCTGTATCTGCAACCAGTACAGTATCATCCGCAAACAACAACTGATTTACCTCCCATTCATGAATGAATTTTATATGTACTAAATTAAAAATATGATAGGTTATAGCACATTGGTGCTTTTGTCATATTGACTGTATAGATGTTTTGAATAAGTTAAGAAATAGTTTAAACAATACTTTGTTACTGTATTCATACGCGTATATTCTTGAGAGTGGCAGCTAGACATCAGCTGATCTGATTACAGCCAAAAGTAAAACAAATAGAAGTCAGCAATACTAGATTGTTAAAATACACATGAAATTTAAAACAAAAGTAAGTGTGTTCTTAAAGCACAATTAACTATTTAAATTGTATCGATTTTCTAAATACAATGATGTTTTCTAAAAAAATAGTGGTTTGCTGACAAAATTGGATGCCGTATTTTAAGCTACGATTGAAATGGATTTATACACGGTATAATTTTTTGTGTTGTATTTTACACTTTTTAAGGATACCAAATGTTTTTTTTAAATTTCTTTATCTATATGCAAGAATTGTATAACACGAGAGAGAAAATCAGCTGTTGTAATCGAATGCCGTGTTTTTGTTTCTTGTACCACCTAAAGTGAGGAATTGCCCACCACAACTAACAATAGTTGTGCTAATTTCATCCTTAAACTCAGGTTGCCAAATGTGAACTAAGATTTTATTTGTTACACACTCACAAAAAAGAGAGAGAGAGAGAGAGTTTTTATATACTGTGTACTATACAAAAACAAATTTTTGTAAAGCAAATCAATACTTTTTAAAATGACAGAAAATATTGCAGACTCGTTACCGATAGTTAGGTTATTCACTACCGCTGAACAAACTGACCCTACGTGTTACGTGTGAAAACCTTGAACACCCCCAGGGAAAAATAGAGCTTTTATATATACTGTAATTAACAAAAATTATTTTTTAATATACCATCATTAACACTACCATTGAAATTTTCGAAAGGTTAGAGAAAGATAGATAGCCGAGAACGTTACCACAACTCGTTTACATTTTGTCAGCTGGACTTGTATACTGTAGTTAAAAGTTGATTTCATTGGTTGATATGGAATGTTTCCTTAACATAATGTCATAATAAATAGCCTATTTAATAAAATGTAAGGTAAATATCGTTTGGTTACGCTTTTTACCAGGCACCGTACTTAAAGCTACCAATATTCTTGAAAAGACAACAGATTTGATGTTTTGTGGTGCTTGACTCGCAGACTTTGAGCAGTTTCGCAGATACAGAAAATTTATTTTTTAAAACTAGCCACCGCATAATTCGGGACCTGTACTATAGTAGTATGAACAAAAATGATTACAGTATATTATTCTTGCAGAAATATTTACCCATGTGTATCTCCCTTACAACCGTGGAAAGTAAACCCTTGGTTGAGTAAACATATATAAAACAAATTAATTTAATCCAATACCTTGCACGAGTACTTACCATTACAGTAGTTACCTAATAATAAAAATATTTATTTAACAATAAATAAATGTTAACGATAAGAATAATGTCAGTCTAATGTAATAACTTGCACAAGTAATTACCATTACAGTAGTTACCTAATAATAAAAAAGTTTAATGGTAAGGATAATGTCAATTTTTGGTGTCTTATTGCCTTAGCCATTTTATTGAAAATTGCTACACATAATATATCTGCTATGTTCTACTGTACAGGGGATCTTGGTCAAAACAGACAAACCGGGCTGAGCTGTCGCACCACCAGAGCGACATACACCCAGGGTCTGACACCCAGTCCTTCTGGGTCACAAGTCACTGGATTCATGATGAAGGGATAACTTGAATTTAATGAATATGTGATTGAGCCCAGGCTAAGATGAAGATTGCTATTGAGGTGGTTAGCCCAGAGTCATTATGAGGTGTTTAGTGGCAACATGTTGTGTGATGAGGTCAAATTCAAGGCTAAAGTTTTAATAAATTAACAAGTCAGTCACAAAAAAGTCTTAATTTTTTCCCACTTCTTAAGAGTTGATGATGCAGTAATAGAACAGAGATGATTTTAAATACAAGAATATGTGCTGCTGCAGGAAGTGAACACCTCCCAGGTGTGGTGGTCGAGTCTGGTGGTGCTAGTGCATCCCGGGCGATACTTTTCAAGTGATTTACATTTGGCGTTGGTTGAAAGGCCAGCAGTGAAATGAATAGCACTGCAAGGCCCAGGGTGGTGGTGGGTTATGGTGTGGTGGTGATTGTGGTGTGGTGGTGAAATAGGTAATAGTTGTGTTGGGTCACGGGGGGTGGGGGCGGTGGTCATGTGGTTAAAACGGTATAACATAGGGAGTCTAGAAGAAAGATAAAGAGATAGATTTGGACATGACAAATAATAAATTATTCCTACAACTACAACACTTGGATAGATCTGTACAGAATAGAGACAGGTCTTCTTCATCACTTCCGGTCCAGTAGGTATGCTAACACAAAGTAGAGTCTGAATAAAAGACTTCCCATCTGATATTATTACATGAGTTAGGCCTGAGGCCACAACAAAGTCTGAATAATACTAAAACAGCCATTGCTGTCTTTTGCACATGTGGAGGGCAAATCACGTGCCAAGGTCCCAGAGGTCCCAGGCTAGAGGAATTTGTACATGAGTGTCAGCCCCGAGAGAGAATAGCTTCCTATGGCTGGCTCTAGGCCATCATTCTTGGAATTTTGAGGGTGTCAAGGGGCCATCCCAAGAACACATCCCAAGATGATGCTTATGATAATGAGGGGGGGCTGCTGCTGTTGCCTGGGACTGGGTGGTTTCTTGAAAAGTTGAAACGCATTGGGCACTTCTACAGGGTTCCAGCCAGGAGAATGGGCAGCTCTGGTTGGCTGGTTGAGGCATCCGGACACCATATCATGAGCAATGATGGATGGTCTATGAAAATATCTACATCTCCATCCTACCCTTAGCTGCCACCATCTCCTGACACTTTTGCTCTGCTTATGGATCTTGAATCTTTGATGAGCGAAATAGTTAAAACATACGAAATAATAATATTCAAGAGCAATTTTGTTTCCTACAAGATTCACATAGAAAGCACAATGAATGACACAACAGACTTATCATCAAACAGCATAAATCAGAGCCATCATTTCTTTTCTTAATATTGTTTATGCAAGAATTCAAACATCAAAAACATTTCTCCATGTGCTTATCATTATCATCTTGTCTTTCCAGACTTTGTTAAATAGGTATATCACTAGTGATTCTAATCAAATTATTTCAAACTTCACAATAGGATAGAGCTCTCCAACACAGGAGTTCTGGATTTTGATTCACTTGATGAGAATTGCATTGAGGTCTGAGAACCCAGTTCCTCTTAAAGTCAGTGAGGACCCGTTGTCCCATTGTCACTCCACCGCACGTAATCACATCACCGTAATAATAATAATGTGGCAAACTGTCATAGTGCAGGGACTCTCACCACATTCTGCACTTGCACAATGCCCTCATTACCTAACTTTGACAAGCACTTGACAGCTAGGGAAGAAAGGAGATCAACCCAAGTCTTGTGTGCTTTGTCACAGTTTCTGAAAGGATCTGAGAGAGCTAATTCACAGGGTAAAGTGGGGATGGGAGGGGGTCACGTCACGGCATAAAGTAGTCTGGATGATCTGGTGGAACGTCCTTTTCGAATCGCTTTGCCTCTTCTTGCATACTCTCCTTGATCTTTAGTATGGCTGCCGACTCATTCTGATCCTGGAAAAAGAGGTAAAAGCACTTAAGTAATTATGCCCCAAGACAGAAAATTAGAAACTGTAATCATGTTCATCACTTAAATTATAGTTAAGCAAGACAAATAAGGTAAATAAACACAAAAGGTAAAATGGGTAATAATAAAACATGGTTAGTTTTCAAAATAATAATAGATAACAAAAAAGCTCAAAGCCAGGCCCTTGACCAAAGGCTTTATCATGTAAGGTGTGGGCTATATATTTAGAGGTGGCACATAAAATCCACTTTGCAATCTTGCATAATAGCATTAAACGTGTGTGTGGCTTGTGAAATCTACATATAGTATATATATAGAATATATATATACGCAGAATTTTATTACAGAGGTACATGAGAGAAACACTCAAGAGAGGCAACCAATGGTGCTGAGAACCAATTTAAGTGGCTCAGAATGGAGGGTCTTGTCAGGAAATGGAATTTTCTTTTGGGGATCTATGACACAAGTATATTTCCTAAAAGGCCCATAAAAAAAGGACTAAAAAAACTTATTTACCACAAAAAAGGAAAAAATTAAAAGAAAATTCAAATTAACCAAAAAAAAATTAAGAAAAAATTTAAGGCAGAGAAAAGACTTGAAATAACATACCTGACTAGACCCAATTGTGTAAGTGGTAAGATCATATATCTTTAACCATACAGGTAGTCTATAACTGCTACTTTTTACCATAAATATTTATAAAAAAGCTAGCTTTATAGACACTAATAAAGCTTGAAATAAGTGATCCTACCAAATATTAAGAGTGGAGAAATCATTACATCTACACAGGCCAGTGAGACAGTCCACCCATCAACACCTGAGTGATCTGTTCCCAACAAGCACAGACACCTACACTCATCATGCACAATCAGTAACAGCCAAGTCATGAGGAAATGGATTTAAAAACAAAATATATAAATAGATAAATAACATTTCATAAGAAAATCAGTGACATTGATGAAAACAAAAAGTGGAGAAGTTGTAGGTGTCTTGTGCAAGGTCCATGAAACATCTAAACAGCCTCCACCACCAGTGCCCGGGCGCCAGAGTCGAGTGGCACCACACAGCTACACAGCCATGCACCAAGAGTCCTATACCAGTGTCTCAGTGTGTCCCAGGGTCCCTTTTGTGTGTTAAAGGAAGTGTATATTTCATAAGCTTACATAGTTTGCGACTCCACTAGACAGAAGAAACTTTCAACTTTGCCAACAGAAATAGAAAACTGAACAAATCTCAAGGCATATCCTTAAATAAGCACCAATAATATTCAAACTGTTTGTTCAAAATAAGATTAAAATACTATCTCTCTCTAAAATAAAAAAAAAATAAAAAAAAGGGATTTCATGGTTCACTAAATATTGCACTAACTTGAAGTTCTATATTTTCACCTGGAAAATTGGAAATAGTATTTTTCATAAAAATGTATATGCAGTATGTTTGATATTCAAGAAAATGTGCATTTGCAATTTTTGCATGTCATGACAATGTTATGATGATCCTCTTAATCTATTGGAAGTGAAGAGAAAAATGTGACTAATAATGTTAAATACATAATGGATATGCAGCATATATGTAACAGTATTGTCATGTAAATGAAATATTACTTTTATGGCTGAAAATAATCTTGATGGCTTCTTTCAAACAAAAAGTCTGCCTAAATGTAAAATAAAAAAATGTTTCTGTCGGAACAAGAGTAGCTAATCAAATGACAATATGGTACATTAAAAGAGTAACTATTATGAAACTGAGCTGAACCACCAAATTGTGTCTCAAAAATAATTTAAGTCACCGTATTAAAATTCTTCCTGAAGTACTACTGTCGTTGTCCAATAAAATAATTCTAAAATCCATGAGCAAATTAAACTGGAAGTCTACAGATAAAGGAACTGCATATAACAGATTGATTTACAAATTTAAATCTCACGTTTAACATAAGTTATTTAGCCCAAAAAATATATGATGATAACCACCTAGCGAGTGAAATACTACATGTTAAACCAACATTGTTTCAAAAAATTTTCAATTAATATTTCTTAAAGATTGTAATGCTAAAAATGTAATTTTCAATTTCTGGACTCTTCATTTAATTCAGAATTTATAAGTGAACACTTTGGGTTGTAAAAGAAGTTAGTATTTAAGGAATATGTGAATATTCTGAATACTTTATATCTCAATTAACCACTGCATTAGAGAGAAAGAGAGAGAGAGAGAAAGGGGACCCTGTAATTGTGTGTGTTACATGACTACGTAGTTGGATTTTTAACCCCTCGAGATTTTGATCTTCAAATCACAGTATCCAAAGGAAATCTCCAACGGCATCATTCCGACAATTTAATTTGGCCATTTTATTAGCCTACTTTAATAATTTATTAGCATTCAGCTTTAAAATGACAACATATCCAGCTTCATGCCATTTAAATTTAGTGAGAAATAAAAGAAACATCAAACTGCCACATTAATTTCAGGACTACCTATTAAAAGCTAATGCCAATGTAGCTGAATAACACTAGAGACTACATTATAAAAGTTGGGAACCTCTAGATTATTTTTTTGTACCTTAAAAAGATTATGCAAGACAGATAAATCTGCAATACAGTATGCAAGACTAAACTGATCTAAAAATTCCCTTTTAAAATTTAAACATTATACTTATTGTAGATTATATCTTTGCTTCAGTGGTATTGTATGGATCAAATCCACCATAAAATACTGTATATGTATAATAAATGTATCGAACTAAAAGCTCAAGACAGAGACAACTGGCGAAATCTAACCGAGGCCCTTTGTGTCAATAGGCGTAGGAGATGATGATGATAATAAATGGTGACTTTACCTATTATCAGCTGTAGCAGCCTAAGATACAAATTGATGTTTTTATTACACTTGAATTCATGAAATCTAAATTAAGGAGTAAAGCATTGGGACTGGCCATCATCGTTTTTAAAGAAATAGCAATAGCTAAGTTGAAAGTACTTTGGTACAGAAGATATTACCATGGAGAGTTCAAGTCGAGTGTTGATTTAATTCTATCAAATAATTTTATTCCATCTTGTCTATTACTCTCAGGAAAATTTTGTGGCAGCTTTTATAATTAGATGTGGAAAAGTCATTAAAATATGGTACTACAATTAGTTCTGAAAATAGCTTATTCAATCGAGAGAATTCTTTTTAATATTGCTAGCTCACTCTTCAAATATCTAACATTTGTCAAAATACTTTTCTCTCTCTTTCTCTTTGATCATTTTTCAAAATTTTTTTTACTTTCCTTGGCCCTTACTTTCAACATGTGATAAAACAACCACAGCAAACAAAGTTACTCTCAATTTAGGGAATAGAATGACTATTATATCAATCAGTCTTCTATGTTCACCAAATTCCTGGCATAAGTAGAAAGTCTGAAGAAATGACAAAACCCTAACTCGTGTAAGCATTACTAAACTTTGAGGTAATGTGCCAACTCTAAGAACACTGGACTTCGATAAGCAGAGGTAGTTCTTCTAACTTATGTATACACTGTATTATACTTGGTATTAATACGTACAGTGAAAATATACCTATTATCATGCATTGGATTTCATCAACTACTAGTAACATTTTGTATTTAATATCAGTACGAGATACTATATACTGTTTTTTTTTTCAATGATTTTCAAAATCTCTTAATCTTGATAAGAATACTGATCGAATTAAAATTTCACTTTTATGGTAATTATATTTACTGTACGTTCTTCTTATCTGCCATTATCTTTCATAAAATAAATTGACATAATTTTGATTCCATGACAAGCTAATACTATACTGTATAATGATTTCCAAGGAATTTATGTAAGTAACATTTTAGATTTTGCATGTTTTACACTTGTTTTTGATACTGAATGTAATAAGTGATTTATATGAAATTAGGCTGCAGTCACAATTTTCCTCTATGCTATGTTAAACTCTTTAGAACTGTTACCTTCAAACCAACATCACCCTACTTTTCAGTTTTGGTGGAAAGTAAGTTAATTTCACGCTTTATTATTACTATCGATATTGTAATTATTTTAAAACTTAATTTCCCCCATTTTAGGAAAAAACACCATTGATTTAACACAGGACTCTTGTAGTGTAATCTACTGCAAGAACATTTATGCACATTATTAGTTGTATTACAGTTGTATTACAGTAAATTTTAAATACATGTCACAAATGTTCTTGAATTAGTTCATTTTCTGCTCTTATGAATTTGTCCATACATTTAGAATTGATTGCACTAGGACCAGGAAGGTCAGTACCACAATGAAAAATAAAAAATTAGGGCAAAATATACTGGGTAGATGAACAATTATTTACCGTATTTGACGGCCTATAGGACGCACTTTTTTCCCAAAATTTTGGCTAAAAAAATTGCCTGCGTCTTATACATCGTAGGTAAAGTTTGAGAACTACCGTAGGCTTACGCTAGGTACTTTTACCTGCACTAAACTCCATGCATCCTATTTTATTTATATTGCTGGTATTATTGTATTATTGCCAGTCCTTTAAAAAGGAATTCGTTAAAATGAAGGCAATTTAAACTGAAATGTTGTGACTTTCGCTTATAAACATCAGCTGACAAAATGTAAAGTTCTAATTATAGTTGCGTTCTCAGCAATCTTTTAACTTTTCTCTGGTATCGTTTGTTACTGTTGACTAAACACAAATAAAATATTTTTTCTTATGCGACGTGTATAATTTTTAGGGACATGGCAAGTAAAATATTTGTAATAACACCTTTACTAAAAGCTCTTAGTATTATTAGTTATCGCTTGAATGTGTAAATGAGTGAGTTTGTTCATTATGATTGGCGATGAAACGTAAACAAAATTACTTTTCCTGTTCTGGGCAGTGTTTATTTCAATTATTTTTAATTACAAGGATGAAGTATGTAAAACAAAATTAATTTTAAACATTATTATTTTTATAACCAATATTTAGTAAGATATCTGTTGCTGCTAAGGCTAATTTATACACAGATGTGTAAATGCGTTCGTTTGTTCGTCATGATCTGTGATGGGGGGAGAAAAAAAAAAGCAGCAATGCTTTTGGTTTTATGTTGCGTATTTAGCAAAAGCATGACATAAAATGGTCGTCTTATGCACGCATATATACGTTTCTGCTTGTGCAATGTAGTACAGCTAGACTATCTAAAAAAAATTATGCTTAAATACACTAAAAATTGTTTTCCAGAATCTGACTTGCTGAAATGAGGGTGGATCCTACTTGCCCATGCGTCTTGTAGGCCGTCAAATACGGTAAATGAAATTTTCATGTGTAACTGATGTGTAATATATATAAAAAAAAATGCTTTCTAGTAAATATCATGTACAGTACAATGGATACCATAAAATATTGATTATAATTTAAGCATGAATCAAGGATCAATTTCTGCCCAAGCCCTAGAAAAGGTCCTTGACCAAAAAGGAATAAAGACAAAACACAAGATGATAAAAGCCAAAAGAGCCCTCTAACTCTCTTAGAGTACAATAACTCTCGAGTACAGTCAAGTCTGGCATTAAAAAAAAAAAAATTGCCGATTCTTTACACAACCTAAGTTCTAATGTTTGATTTACTTTGATCAAATTTATATAGATAATTATAAGCTCAAGACAGAGACGACTGGTGAAATCTAACCGAGGCCCTTTGTGTCAATAGGCGTAGGAGGAGATGATGATGAATTATATACAATCGTAATTCTTCAAATACTTTTAAGTCACTTTGATTGCCCAGCAGCTGGACCACATCGTTTTCTTGTACATATTCAAATTTATTTGAGACATTACCTAAGATGATGGTTTTCAAATTGATTTGAGACATTACCTATGATAATTGTTTTGCAATTCTTAAAAATCATAATACTAGATGCTAATTATATCAGCTGGCAGGAAGGAAGGGGCAAAAGAAAAGAAAGTAGTGAGGAATTATATCAATTGTAACAATAGGTGCCAATATAAGGACATAATAGTGGATAGATAACAAAATATCCATTTTAGAGCAAAGTTGGTGTTGAGAGGGTGAGATTTGAAGTTTTACAGATAGGTGGGAAGGCTGTAAAGTTCCAAAGTGAAGAACACTCCAGTAGCACTGCACAATTACTACAAGAAGTTTTAGTATCATTTATAGTGTGCTGTGTAAGGCACACTGTAGATAGAGAAGCTCAAACACATTTAAAATATGCTGGAGAATGTTGACATGATAGAGGGAGCAAAGAAACAACTAAGTTTAGAAATTATTCAAGATCATCAGAAAATCCATGATTAGCTGTAAACTCCCAGAATATAAAAAAGATGAAAATCATCAATAATGAAAAAGATGGGGCCAGAAGAGTAGAAACAAATTTATAAAGAATTATAAAGAAAAAGGTGAAAGCATTGGTGTCGAAAGTATAGTGAGATGACTATCTGAGTATGCTGAAATGCATTGGAGAAGATGGTAAAGCAAAGTGTGGAAAACTTGCTATTAACAACTATCACAGCTTCATATTAGCAAAATTGATATTGGAGTTAGTCCTGATAAATAGGTAACTGGAAGAATTATGGATCTTGTGAAATTTAACTGAGAAGTAAGATAGTTACATATCATGAAGGATTTCAACCACTGAGTCACATATCTAAACTTAATGGATGGAAAATTGTTCTTAAATACAATTTATAATGAAACTAATCTATCAAGTGACAACTGATAAATACTGCACTGCACAGTGAAGTGGCCTTGATAAGAACATTCTGTACAGTCTACAGTTTGCAGTGGAAACCCCACTGTTAACAGTGGAGGAATGCTTAAAAGTGGAGGTTTCTAAAAAGAAACCCAAGAAATGGTTCAAGAACTAGAATTAAGACAGCAACAATTAAATTGTAAGAATTTGAGATAAATGACAAGATATGTATCAGAATTTTAATATTAGACCTTTACTGTTTTGCACAGTAATAGAGGGAGCTGCTACAAACAGCACGGTGTTATCACCAGAATCATAGAAAGATTATGTTGAAATGTTTAGGGTAAAAAGAATAAAAAAAAGCTTATGATACCATTGAGAGTAATGAAAGAAATTAAAAAGGTATCCTTGTGCAGGATACTGGGAGATTTTTATATGGGTGAATTTGATTACATAGATGGAGAAATAAAGAGTAATATTTTATGCTCAACATGCACAAGAGGAATTTAAAATGAACAGATTTCATTTGTAGGGCATAGAGATTAGACCAATGCACATACGGGGTTGCCGAGATAAGTGGTTTGAAGAGGTGGAAGTAGATGAGATATTGATGGTTTGGGCAGGGAACAAGAAAAGTAGGTCCAATAGAAAGACACAAACAACAAATACAAAACGGCAACAAGGGAAGACAAACTAGATGGGAATTTATCCAGGAAGTGCACAAGGTAGAGGAGGAGAGTAAGGCAAACTTGAAAAAGTGTGTACAAATATCCATAGAAAACCTTTTAAAAAATTTTAATTATGATGACTGGTATATAAAAATAGTAGCACAGCTAGAAATTAGTTCATCTTTGTATGGAACACTATTCCACCATCATCCAAGTACCCTCTTAATTTAATAAAAGAAATATTTTCTCAGAGGACAGTACTCCTCTTCACTTTTACATACTGTATTTATACCCTTATTATGTAATATTTTAAGGAATGATTGAAAATTGTTAATTTGCTTACAGCTTACTTTGAAATGTCTGAAAATTTTGATTGAAATTCAAATACCGATTATATAAAAGCAAATTTATGGGATTTTCACACCAAACTCTGCTGAAGATATAAAAAAGAAAAAAAAAAGGAGTAAACGAAATAGGTAAATTCAGAAGTGGAAATACTTGTTACTGTGAGTAAATAAATGGTAATTGGGAAACTTCTATTTTTGATGATTAAAAGCATATCGCACGAGAATCAAAGAATAATAAAAATAAGGAACTCGACAATCTTAATAAAAGCCTGTATTACAGTTAGCACACATAAATGGAACTGTACGATAGCATGGACTACGATAGAATTTTTCTCTGAAATACACCCCATAGAATATTTGCAATACAAAAAAATAAAATTTCAGTATCTTACGACATTGAATAACAACACGAGAGAACTTTAAAATTTCCTTCCTTTTAAAAATAATAATCCTACAATGCCAAACAAACACTGAATTTACACTGGACTAAACAGTGCTGGCTAAAAACAAATTAATACTGCAATATTATAACCATCAAGGATAGATATTTTAAAGATAATCAAGGCAGATAACAGCCAAATTTCCTACATCTCAAAAGGCTATAATTAATCATTCATTACATCACAATTTTGATTGAATCTAATAACATGAGAAAATTTGAATAGTTTCCTTTAGGCCCTCAAACATAAAAATTTACTGAATCAATTAAAAATATTGAGGATTCTGACAATTCCTTTAGATAAACGAATTAAAACTAGTTATTGATTTATCAGGTGAAATTTGGAATGAATCTTTATGCTACTCTTGCACTGCATTTTCTGTTCTACATGAGAGAAACATGAATTGTGAAAGGTGGCCAATTAGTAACTGTTGAAAAGAATGTTTAGCTCTTTGGCAGTGTAAATGTTACAGCATGGTCCTTATTTCCTTTCTTTTTATATAGTAATGAATGCCACATTCCTATTGTGGGTAGGACCATCCACATTGGTAAGGGCATTATGACTTGACAATTTTACTGATGTAGCCGTAACTGCACAATACGTACACTAATCTCTGTTGTCAGAAAATAGCAGTTGAAAGGTGATTACAATAATCTAATTTTGGTTAAAATGTTAAAATCTAGCCATTTGATACAGTGAACTTAAAGCAAGAGCAAAGAAATCAAGGAGAAACTAAATTTTAATACAATTCATTACTTCTATACTCGTCTCATGTTTATAGGCTGTTCTCTCGTTACATTTGGTTTGTGATTCAGACTGTTGTTTGCCAACCTCCAGATTTTTTTTTTTTTTAAGGTTATTTACAGATTAATAGATATCTTCTGAAATTCCTATAAATAACTTAGAGTTTTGCAAGGGGTTTATTGTTGGGTGATCATGATCCTCATTCTCTTTTTGTCTTGTGCTGGAACCAGGACTGTGATTTGAGTAATTATTGTAAGGTATGTGAATCACTAACATTCTCTCTTATGAAGGGATATGTTCAGCTAGTAGTTTAAATCACTGTTATTAATCTCCAAAAGCTTGTTAATAGCTTGTGTCATTATAATCATTATCTCAACTGTAAATCAATTACCCTAGCCTTCACTGAATTTTCCCTTGAACATAAATGTTAATTTCCTTTTATGTTTGGAATTCTTTAGTGGTTAGCTACCAGCTGAACATATATCTACCAAAGAAACACTGTTACAGATCTACATTCCTCCTAACAATTACTCAAATCATAATCCTGTACCTTGCATGTGACACAGGATTATGATCACCTAGTAATAAGTACCTTGAAAGACACTTATGCATTCACAGTAATTCTTGAGACATAGCCTATCCATCTGTAAATAACCTAAATGAAAATAAATACCAAAATCTGGAACTCTAGCAAACAATGGTGTGAATCTTGCAAGTGTAACGAGAACTGCACTATGAACATAGGGGAGATTCATAAACATTGACTATAACACTTATAAAGATGTTGTCATTCTGCTTGAGTAGTTACCTTTCAAATGTGCAGCTCCTCATAACAGACCCATCTTATAGAATTGAAAGTGAGAGGCTTTTTTACATATAAAATATGCCTTTCTTACCTTCATCATTTAAATATTGGACTGCACTCCTAGCTTCATATAGTATTCTCTTTTATTGAGAAATATTACATTTATATTTGATTCCCTGTCTGAGAAAGACTAAAATTCACATAAAAGCCATAATTCATATTTCCACTCCTTCATGGCATTGTAGAGTACTGAATCAACACAAAAACAACTTTAGTGGCATCCTCTTTATATTGTCAAAACTGGGTTAAAGCACTCAGAATCATGAAAAAAAAAAATTCACTCAACATGCAAGTTTCTACTTCTAGAAAAATCACGATATAAAGCGATTTTGAAGCTTACGAACATATAGAAAATATTTGCCGTCACTGCTAAAAAAAAAGAAAAAACCTAATTAAAAACAGTACTGATATCTGAGGTAGCAGGAGTCCTAGTGGAACAAAGAGGGGGGGCAGAAAAAGGATCGCTGTTACATCTGTAGAACTCGACTGTAATGGTTTTTTGTTTGTGCAAAAAGTATAGTCTGCTTGTAATAAACTTTTTTTTTTCTATATAGCATAAATGTTATTGCATACGGTTAATTAGGATGATGTTCCTTTATTAAATACTGTAATTCTTGCCTCAGCACATGTTATGCTCTGGCTTGACCATAAGCTGTGCAAAGCTGCCAGCAAGAAGATTCCTCTGACCTTAGATCATTTCTGATAACCAAGGTAATAGACATGCACTGTTTGTACATATTGAAAGATACAAATCTATCAACATGCTGAGTGACTCACACTGTGCAAAGGCAAGCTTCCTAGTGTTGGCTGTGTGTTTCATCTTATTAAAACATCAAGCTCATAGCGATTGTATAAAAAGCCTATGTGAGTAAAACATATTCCCATCACCATGACTTAAGCATTAACACGCATGTATTCTTGTTGGGAGGTATGGGAAATTTACAAATTCAAAGACTAAATAAAATAGAAAACTGTTTTGAAACAACAACAATAATCAAGATATCAAGAATATAAAATACTGAATGGATAAAAACTTGTGATATGCATGCTTCTAAATTAAACCCAAGATGTAATTAAAAATTACTGATTTCTTAGTGAGACTACAGTACAACCAAACACACACAATACCATACTTTAATACGTATCTACTCGTCATGAAAATAAACCTTATAATTTATCATAAGCATACCACAAGTTTTAATTTTCCTTTAAATATGAAAATTCAGTTTCCTTGGAATGGTACAAAAGGGTAATTCTTTGGATACTTCTAGCTGCGAAAGTGAAACTGGATAAAAAAGAAATGCAAAGGATAAAAAATATTCATAATGCTAACACTTAATAACAAAGATAAAACTGGCAGCCTAATAGAATTTCTTCTCATTTATCAAAATGTAACTGCTTTATATTTTATGTCAAGCTTGTGATTACACCAATGGTGATTATCATACGCAGGAATGAAGATGCAATCTATCTTGAGTGTACAGTACAGTGCATATAAAAACCTTGAGACTGCAATATTAAAAAAGCTCATACACTTCTATGTTCTGTGAAAAAAAAAATATATGAATGGAAGGAAAATTTGTAATGAATGTAACTATCAAAATTACCCTATCATTTTTCTATTATGTACACCACTGCATTCTATGCAACATGAAAATCATTCACCTATCACGTAACTTTATTCCATCTTCAACTTACGTTAGGAACACTTTACCTAATAATTAGAATAGACATTAACACACTGTTTCACAAAAAAAGATGGGTTTTCTTCAAATGCTCTGTAGCCTCAGATAAATGCTTCCAGTAAAATAATGTGCATATTTGACCATTTTCTTTAATACTTAAAATCACATAAAATTGACTCGTTAAAAAATATGCATACACATATGAGCACATATAGCACCAGGGTCAAGTAATATGAAAAGAGATACTGCATTACACACTAGCAATGGTGTTTCAAACACTTAGAAAAATATGCACACAGCAGAATGTTCAATAGTAAAGAAAGTCCTATGTATAACGGTTTTATCCTACAAAATGAAAACAGATGAACACTACTAGAACAATTTAAAAAATTAATGTATTACTGCAAGAATGCCCAGTTTTAAATATTAAGAGAAATGTAAGACTGATGTATAAGAGTGCAGGAATGTTGTTTAGTGCGGAAATGTTGTAGTGCGGGAGAGTGTTGGGATAGTGTACGGGACAGGACAGGGCCCACACCGGACACAGGTAGGACAGCGATCAGCAGCCAGGGAGCGGCGGCCGGACTCACTCACGATACTCACAAGTCGCACTCTAAACTTGGTCCTCACGCAACCATTGTCACGCCTGCTTTCAAATGATGCCTAAGGTGCTTTCACGGCTGTTTAAGTCCTAATAAAATTGAAGAGAGTCAAGATGGGGCCGCGATGGAGCGGTGAGAACACCAACACAGAGGCTGAGTTCTCATCGCTAGGTTAATTAACATCATCAGAGTAGCCTGAAACCTGCATCAAATCTGAGAGAATAAGTGAAGAAAAGAGTTTCTGCCAATAAAATCAATAAAAATTAAGGGGCAGAACTGAACAAAAGGAATTATGAAGCTACTTGTAAATAAACAAGGGCAATCAAATGTAAAACTTTGCAACAAGAAACATATACACAGCTTCTAAAAGGGGAGGTAGTGCAGAGGGAAGCAGGGGTTGTGCTGGGACTACTGAGAGAGCTCTGGGCTTAGGTTGTTCACAAAGTAACTCTGCTTGAACAAGAAAGAAAGAAAACAATTCAGTAAATATAGGTATATAATATCTAAATAATAAAATGCTTATGTCATAAAGGCTAAGATTGGAAGATAAATTTCATTTCACATGTTCTTTCTATAGTGCACTGACTTGACCTGTACGTCAAAAAAAAATTTCATTGGGGGGGTAGTCCAGATAAGTTCTAGTTTTTACAGTCGCAGTTAAACAAGGGCATATGTAATTTGTATTTCATAAGCTAATTACAAGGAGACTACAGTACATTCATATAAATAAGAGATTGATGAATACACAAATACAGTGTATATATATATGTATATATATATATATATATATATATATATATATATATATATATATATATATATATATATATATATATATATATAAATAAATTGTGGTTGAACCTCATATTCAGATAAGTTCCTGAACTAACCTGTCTCATACACTTAGTAGAAGTCTGTCACTAAAGCCTAAAATTCCCCTATATCAAACCATTCACCTCTCCATATACCCAGCCCTTTTAATGTCTCCTCATCCCTCTCAAACTCTTCACCCACCTTTCTTCAAAAATCTTTTCACAATAAGAAACCATCTAAAACCTCTGATCCATCCTTTTCTAAGCTAACCATTTCTATTATATTTTGTATCCTATACTTATTACCCTTTTTATTATCCTTACACTCCTAATACTTGTAAACATTTCAACTTTTTTCCCATTACTCAAATTCACATCTCCACTTCATTCTCTCAATAGGTTGTCACAACATTGTCCTTTAACATTTCCATATTGACCTCCATAGGCAACTGATGCCTTACCAATATTTTGCATGGCTATACAAATTTCCTTGTCTCACTTATTCTTTGCTTCTATCAGCCTACAATTATCCATCCTATGCACTCCCAAATACTAATGAAAATCAATTGCCTCCATTATTTACCATCCATATTAACATTTATTGCTCCATATCCCTAGATCCCATTTAATCTACCCCCTTAACCCTTCTTCAAGCTCTCATTTGTTCTGAAGTTTCTCCTCTTGCAATCACTTTACAACTCTACCAATTCCAATCTGTACTGCATCATATGCAAACATCCCACACTCCATTCACAGCTCCTTTTCTTAAATCCATATCATTGCATCTACAACTACTGTCTTTTGCCCCATAGGAGATTAGTGATTATATTAAGTATCTGTGCAGTCCTTTTTGGTACTTTAATACACAGGCTATTTAGCCTTATACTATTAATTTATTCCTGCTTCCTTTTTGTGCAAAGTAGTAATTTTTCTTTTATACTGGAATTGCAGATTTCCCTCAGTTGCAAATGGGTACTGAATGGCCTATTAGGCCCAAATACCTAATCAAAATATTAAATTCTTACCCACTTTGACCTTAGTTGTTCTCCTTTCATCTTCAATATTCACTTCCACAAGCATTCCCCTTATGTGTCATTCAGCTGTGCCTACATTCTATTTTCAATATTTTGCAAATTTGCAAAATAACTACTTCACCAACCAACAACTGCAATGATACTTTTATTCTGAGGAGGATATAATCTACCACTCTCATTTACTTTTCGGTAAAACATTTTTTATTACTGGTTTAGTTCTTTTTCGCCTCTCGTCTATTTCGGTATTAGGAAACTTTTCTGTGACACTGTTCTCGACTACCCTACCCTATCCAGCATCATGTTTGCTAGTATATTATCTCCTCTTCTCTCATGCAAGTTCACCTCAAACAATACCATTTTCCTTGTATAAACCTTATATTCTCTCATACTGAAACTTGATAAGTTTACCTATTTTCTTACTTGGGTTTTCTTATTTACCAAACTGAGTTTTCCTTAAATAGACTTACAGACATTTTCCCACCTTTATCTTGACCTTATATTACTTCTAAAATTTTACTCAAACCAGATAATGATCATATATATTTCCAGCCATACATTTCCAATAATCATGCCCCTTTCGGAACATTTCAAAAACGCTTTCACTCTTTATTCTCATTCACTTTTTGAGCTCCATACTTCCCAAAAACACTTTCTGTCACTTAACTTTGCATCTGAATGCTCTAGTACAATCATCCTTTTTATTACCCTGCCTAGGCAGGTTCAGATACATTCAGGCTCTTCCCCTAGTATTCTCTCGATACCATTCTCAATTTCTGTACCATATAGGCTATCAAACTTTTCTCCTGCACAAAATTTA
>NC_090752.1:47703109-47733109 GCF_036898095.1 Palaemon carinicauda
AGCAACTAAACTAAGACGAACATAAGCTACCCTCTTCACCTAAGAATACCATCCCTTGTTCAAAATTACATCAATTCATATTTGTTTTCACCCCACAGCCACCTAGGTGCTTCATGCTAACTTTTATTAATTATTTTCTTTTTTTGCAGAAAGAGACTTCCCATAGATTCGAATAAAGAATACTGTATTTTTCTTATTTTCCCAAAATTACATACTGTGTTGAACTATAAATTGTAGATTTTAAGAGAAATGTGATTTGTACCCTAATAAATCTTGCTTTAAATTTTTATCTAAATATAAAATTTGCATCAAGTAAAATTCCAGAAAATACTTAGTGTGCAGTTTTGTGCCACTCAAAGTAAACCTCTACTTCTATTGAAAGTAAATTTCACAATGCTACAATAATAATAACCAATGTTTAGTCAAGTATTTATAACGTTTATGTGGTATTGTGAGTGCTTTTTCTTTTTTTTTACAAAAAGTAGCCATGTTAAAAAATGTTATGATAAATCTTTTGGTAACAGACCAAAAAGAAAAAGGAAATTAAGTGTTGACCAAGCACTTCGTAGTTTATTACACCTGCTATAATAAAAGTTTAATTCAATTTATCATGTTATCAGATGGTGCTCTTAATTCAAATATGAAAAACAAGTCAAAGAATGACTGAAATTGGGAAATAAACTGAATAGTTTTTCTACAACTGCCCTCGGTATTTAATTACCTGATTAAGGCGTACTTCATCAAAATTCGTAGCAGTTTTGTAGTATTCCACATCCACACAAACTGGACTTTAATACTTATTTGGTTAGTAAAATATAGTTACAATAAATTACGATAACGTTTATTGAAAAAGTTTCATTAAAATGTCTGATTGTATTTATTCCTCCCTTCTCAAAGTGACACAAGTATACAACAAAGCCTCGGTTGGCCAGAAACACTTGGTAAAAATATTGCGATGCATTGGTCCCAGGTTGGCCGCTCCAACTTAAAAATATAACATACCATTCCTTTCTGAGTTTTAGTCAATTTCAATAAAAATCCACTTGGAAAATGAATAGACCTGTCTGAATGGCAAAATGCCCAATGTTCTATAAACCTAATTGTTTCTTTTTTCTGTTTTGAGAAGACAGGTGACAGCAAGACTGAAATGAAAAGGGGTAAAAAAATGAAAGTCATAGAAAGGACTCTTTGGGCATAAATTGATATACTGTAAACTGTCTCTACTTCCTGGTATGAATTTCACAACCATACCCCATTTCCCTAAAATTTCCACCCACTTATAAGTCATACAGATCATAAGGTTTATCGTATACTTTGTGGTGATACATTTAAAGAGAAATCTCATACACTGCATAGATTGAATAATTATCATCATGTATTTCTAGCAAATAACTCCCAATCAAATGGTAATATTCCAGTTATTCCTATAAGACAGATGAAGTACTTTTACAATTATTTATATACGAGATTAATAAAAATGTTTCATCTGGTCACTCTCTGGGAAGAAAATCTAAAATAAAAGATATAACGCTGAATCATTGTCACTTTTTTCAAGAAGAAAATTTAAGTTTAAGTGAAACTAGTCGAGAAATAAAAAATAGAGTAGGTCAAGTCACAGATATTTAGGTTATGGCAGGTCAGGTCACACATGAAAGAACATGCGCTTCAAAGCCACTCTGGTTTTCTCTCAGCTACAACCACAAAACAAATTCTAAAATACAGATTTGTTAATGGATTACTTTGAAATGAATTACCTCTGCACAACCCTGACTAACTATAAAACTAGTAACTCACTCAGTTAAAACAAACAAACAAAGAAAGATGCTACTTAATGCACAACTAATAAAAGGTAACAAATAAATGGTCTGTTCGTCTTCTTTAGATTTTGGTAGCCAAAATAAAAATAAAACAGAAACTCTTAATATTTCTATGCTTACTACAAACTGAAATGAATTTGAAGGAACTATGATCAAATGAGTTAGAGAAAACTATGTAGAACATACTTTCCAGTATCCAAGGCTTTGCATACTGGCAAACCAATGTAGCTTACCAACAAAAGTATGTATTACACAGTCATTAATGAGGTTCTCATACAAAAAAAAAAAAATTAAAAAAAAAAATATACTAAAAACATAAACCAATATTTTGTCAAAAAGTGTGCATGCAGTAGCATCTGGCATCTACGCCTCACACAAGCAAAAAATAAAAGAAGCGGCTATTTACCAGCCACAGTTACAACTTACACTATCCGGAGGGCCCCCGAATCCTCCCAAGTTGTATTCACCCATGCCACCTCCGTCATCCCTTGGAGTTCCAGGACCATTGGCTGGAGAATTTTTCATTCCATCTAATCCATCCCCATTCATGACTGGACCCATAGTATTAGGACCCATAGGTCCTCCCATGGGGCCATCTGGACCACCACCCAGAGGGAAATCCTGTAAACAAAAATTTAAACTTTTCTAGAAAACTGCTTTTATATGAAAACTCATAACAAAAATATTCATATAATAGCCAAATACAATTTAAACAAAATGTTTAAACATCCCTAGTTATTGTGCTTAGCAATTGTATAACAATTAACCAAAAAATTTTGGTTTGCCAAAATAGTTGTCTCAATGTATCTTATGCAGTGCAATGTAGGCATTACTCTAGGGTCTTTGCAGCGTCACTTCAGCCCCAAGTTGCACTTACTTTTTATCCTTCTACTTAACCTCTATCCCTGCTGGCTCTCTTTATTTCACCTTGCTGTTTATACTCTCTGAACTATGTAGTGCAACTGCAGGATTTTTTAGAGTTCTTAACTTTTAAAATACTTTACTCTCAAAAGTTTAAAATTTCTTTTTTTTTTGGCTTCACTATACTGTACACGCAAAAATATACAGGTCAGTACTTTATATTTTCTAAACCAAAGAACTTGCTATTTAAGAGGAAACCTGCAATTTTATGCAATCATCATAACATACATATTGTAAATGTATTCATATTTTCTTCTATTTAAATAAAGCAAGATTTGTTAAATAAATTAACAGCCTTCATAAACAAACCGCGATAAAAGGCACAAATGTTAAAATTAACTGTGTGCCTAGTACTCTACGGTGGATAATATAATATAGGTGGGAAGTTCTGAATTTAATGGATGGTAAAAATTATGAAAATTCTTCTAAGCATGCACAATGATAATGCAAGAAATAAATATCCCAATCAAAGGTAAAAATATAATATAGTTAAAGATACTGTTTCAGAATGACTTGCTTATAACCCTGTTTGTAACTATGGGAGGAGGCAATTTCACTCTAAGTAAAAAAAAAAAAAATAAAGGTATATTGTCTCGATTCTGAAAGGTCTTAGAATGACTGAAGCTGTGAACTTTGCAAATCCTCTCTTTATGATTATGAGTCTTTTGTTAGATAGTTTCCACAAATAAAGATGACGTTATAACAAGCATGGAATTAAGGAGCGCAACTCGGCCCAACTAGATAAACATACAATTTTTTTGGTTACTTCAAACACCTCCCACTTTTTTTTATTTCTCGATTGACTTTTTGTCCTTTAAACATCATTCAACCCAGGAACACAAGTGGTGGGCTACCCGTAAGTCTGCACTCTTTGCTGTAGATGCAACAGTTCCTCCTATACTTAAGCCAGATGGTTCTGTCACTCACTGTCCAAATGAAAGGGCAACCCTTTTGGCTGATGTGTTTGACAGTAAGCAGAGTAATGAGAAAATTCATCTTTCTCATTTCTGTTTTCCCGAGGCCAAACTAACTAATTTAGTTTTCCGATTTTATGAAATTAAAAGCTCCCTTGATGGACCTTAATGCATATGGAGGTGTAGACTCAAATAGTATCTTTCCTTTGTTTTTTATAAAGATTGCAGATTTCTTAGCTCCAAAGTTATCTGTTATTTTAGGAAGAGGAGCTTTTAGCACTTGTAGAATAAGTAATGTTACTCCACTATGTAAATGTGTTTGTGGTAGCCCAAGTCCAACTGATAACTGCCCAATTTCCATAACTTCCGTATTATCTGAAGTTTTTGAACTTTTGGCAGTGCCTAAATAGGTTTGCTGAAGGTAATCATCTATTCCCTAGTTCTCAATTTGGCTTTCGTAAAGACCTTAGAATATCTGATGCCCTTCTACAATCTCCAATGTTGTACAAAAATCCCTTTATTGTAGTCATGAAGTCTGTATGATTGACTTTGATTTCAGTGCTGCCTTTGACCACATTAATCATGAGGCCCTTATTTTCAAACTCAAACAGTTAGGAGTGGATGGGTCTTTTCTCAGCACCATTATTGAATTTTTAAGTAATAAATTGCAAAGAGTTTTTTAAGGGCACCATATTATTATTATTTTTATTATCATTATTATTTGCTAAGCTACAACCCTAGTTGGAAAAGTAGGCTGCTATAAGCCACGGGGCTCTAACAAGGACAATTGCCCAGTGAGAAAAGGAAACGAGGAAAATAAAATATTTTAAGAACACCAAAACCAAAATAAATATTTTCTATATAAACTATAAAACTTTAACAAAACAAGAGGAAGAGAAATAAGATAGAATAGTGAGCCCAAGTGTACCCTTAAGCAAGAGAACTCTAACCCAAAACAGTGAAAGACCATGGTACAGAGGCTATGGCACTACCCAAAAATAGAGAACAATGGTTTGATTTTGGAGTGACCTTCTCCTAGCAGAGCTGCTTACTATAGCTAAAGTCTCTTTTCTACCCTTCCCAAGAGGAAAGTAGCCACTGAACAATTACAGTGCAGTAGTTAACCCCTTTGATGAAGAAGAACTGTTCGATAATCTCAATGTTGTCAGGTGTAGAAGGACAGAGGAGAATCTGTAAGGAATAGGCCAGACTATTCGGTGTATGTGCAGGCAAAGAAAAAATGAACCGTAACGAGAGAGAACAGTCCAATCTAGTACTGTCTGGCCAGTCAAAGGTCCCCATAACTCTCTAGCGGTAGTATCTGAGTATAGGAATGTGATATCTGGTGTTCCTCAGAGTAGTGGTCTTGGCCCATTACTTTCCATACTATATATACATATGTGGTTTGGCCTAAAAAAGATTGTTGCATATGCAGATGATGCTTCTCTCTTTGCATCAATTCCATATCCTGAATGTAGATCTGGGTTTGCTGAATCACTTAAATAGAGATCTGGATAAAACTAGTGCATGGTGTAAATTATGAGGCATGAAGTTTAATCCTAACAAAACTCGAAGTATGATTGTAAGTAGGTCAAGGAAAGTTTCTCCTCAACATTTCAGGTGTAATTCTTGACAGTAAGTTTACTTTAGAGGAACACATTAGGTCTGTGTCTTCTTCAACTGCACAGAAAATTGGTTAATTAAGAAGTCTTATAAGATTTTCATTGATCAATCTATACTGAAGAAGTTTCTTAACTCCTTCATTTTACTGCATTTCAAGTACAGTACTGTTCTCCTGCCTGGTCTTCAACTGCTGATTCTTATATTAATTTGTTGGACAGGAACTCACTGTCTACTAAATTTCTTATTCTTATTGCATAAGATTTTTCATAATTCTGACCATCCTTTACATTCATATCTTCCAGGACAGTACCACCGTTCGTTTACAAGGTATGCAGTTTATTCTAATAGTTATGCCTTCTCCATCATGAGGCTCAATACTAAACAGTATTCTAGAACTTTTACCCTAACTATGACCAAGTTGTGGAATGATCTTAATTGAATCAGTAGAATTTCAAAATTCCAAAATTGCAGCAAAGCTTTTTATGTTGAACAGGCTGGCGTAAGTCTCTTTTTATAGTTTATATATGAACATTCTGTTTTCATGTTACTGTTCTTAAAATATTTTATTTTCATTGTTCATAACTTCTCATATAGCTTATTTATATCCTTTTCTCCCTGGGCTATTTTTTCCTGTTGGAGAACTTTGGCTTATAGCATCCTGCTTAGCTAGTAGTAATAATAATTATAATAATAATATACATAAGTATGGCCTTTTAGCTATAATCTTCAATGCTGGGGATTACAAGGATATAATCCCCATATTTCAGGCTATTTACTATGCAGTGGTGAGCCCTTTCCCTTAAATACAAAAATATATATGCTACGTATAGTTACTATCTCTTCACGAAAGAATCTGCTGACAAAATTTTCACGCTACGAAATGAGATGCGTATATTTCTATGACTCTCATTGCAAAAAATGTTTCATGTTGAGAAAAGGTTTCCCTTGCTTATGGGTACACTTGGGCACACTGTTCTATCTAATTTCTCTAATTATTTTGTTGACAGTTTTTATAGTTTATAAAGGAAATATTTATTTCAATGTTGTTACTGTTCTTAAAATATTTAATTTTTCCTTGTTTCCTTTCCTCACTAGGCTATTTTCCCTGTTGGGGCCCCTGGGGTTACAGCATCCTGGTTTTCCAAGTACGGTTGTAGTTTAGCAAGTAATAATAATAATAATAATGAGATTTGCCGGCCAGGCTAAAAATAAATGTCGCCCATTAAAAAAGTTGAAGAAAATGGGTTTATACGATAGAAAATGTAGCTGTAGTCTATAGTAGGGGTAACTATAATAGTACAGTACATATGATACTGTATATTTTGTAATGTACAGTATTGTACTGTATGTATTGTATTATTTATTGTACTGTATGTATTGTATTATTTCCCATTTATTATTACATGATGGTCTAATAACTAATTAATTTCCAGGTATTAACAGTTAGTTTATGTATATTGAATAGTTCAAATTTATTTGGCTGTACAGTATTTCATTGTGGTTATACTGTAGCTTTATTACAAGATTTAATGTGGTGTTTTGTAGGGGTTTGGAATGAATTAGAAGATTTACATGTAAAAGGTGACTTAAAACACGAAAAAAATCACGTTGTAAAAATATAACCAAGCCCACAAAAAAATAAGAAGAATATAATTTAGAAAAACGTGCAGTACTGTACTCTTTTATAGACTATAACATCGAGAAAAGAAGAATGCTGATTTTCTCTTCCTGGGGGAACCGGAAAAAATTATTGTGCTAATTATTATTATCATTATTTGCTAAGCTACAGCCCTAGTTGGAAAAGCAAGATGCCATAAGGCCAGGGGCCCCAACTGGGAAAATAGCCCAGGGAGGAAAGGAAACAAGGAAAAATAATATATTTTAAGAATAATGACATTTAAATAAAAATTTCCTATGTAAACTATGGATACTTTAACAAAACAAGAGGAAGAGAAATGAGATAGAAGTGTGCCCAAGTGTACCCTCAAGCAAGAGAACTCTAACCCATGACAGTGGAAGACCATGGTACAACAGGCTATGGCACTACCCAAGGCTAGAGAACAATGGTTTGATTTTGGAGTGTCCCTCTCCTAGAAGAGCTGCTTACCAAAGCTAAAGTGTCTCTTCAACCCTTACCAAGAGGAAAGTAGCCACTGAACAATTACAGTGCAGTAGTTAACCCTTTAAGTGAAGAAGAAATGTTTGGTAATCTCAGTGTTTTCAGGTGAATGAGGACAGAGGAGAATCTGTAAAGAATAGGCCAGACTATTCGGTGCATGTGTAGGCAAAGGGAAAGTGAACCGTAACCAAAGAGAAGGATCCAATGCTGTACTGTCTCGCCAGTCAAAGGACCCCGTAACTCTCTAGCGGTAGTATCTCAAGGGGTGGCTGGTGCCCTGGCTAACCTATTACCTATAGGAGATACAAACAAATATCTTTCTCTCATATTCTAGCAAGAAAAGTACACAAATAGGTACTACGGTCAGTAAAAGGGTTGCGTCAGGGACTAGATGCGTGCGCGCACACACACACACACATATATATATATAAAGCGTATGTTTTAGCAAAGAAAAGAAATTGTGTTCATTAAAAAACTTTGAAGCATGAAATATAGACCTTGTAGCCAAAATTGAAATGATCTAAATTTCCGAAATTCCAATCAGAGGTTGCGAGTCGTTTCCAATAAAGGAAATGTGTTTGTAGAAACTTCTTCCAAAGGTGTAGACTTTGCAAACTATTACTATGGCAGGACTTTGAACTACTCCTGCTATGGCAAAAGCAAGATAATCAGGGTCACTTATATATGTTTGGTATGCTGCAAAGCCTAACCTTAAAATTCCATAGAACAGAGAGAGTCATTTGTGAGGACCCTGCCTATATCGCAAGCAGAGACGTTGAAATCACCCTTTCAACTATTAGGATGGCACTTGGGAACCTCCAGGATTCGATAAGTTGACAGCCCATATCCTTGTGGTAAGGGAAGGTTTCGGATGTACAGTATATACCTCGCCAAGAATAGAATTCATGGACCAGATATTTGAGAAGAGTAAGATGATAGTCAAGATTATGACATAGAAAAACCAATAAAGGACCAGATTAGAGACTGATTAGCAGAGAAAACATGATTCTGACCATGCAAAACTAAGACATCCTCAGAGGGATGTATAAATCCTTCACGGTAACATATGATAGTGGAAAGCAGTGACAGGAGGAATGGAAATTGGATGGTTTGGGTTGGATCGTTAATCTGATGAATTAAAATCATTGTACAAGTAACATGTTGAAGAAAATAGGCTTAATATGGTTCAGCCTTGAGGCAAAGATGATCAAAAGCAAAATGTATCAACACTGACTGCCAACCCTTCATTTCACTTTGGCACTCAAAACTCCAGGCTTTTTTTTTCATTGGATTGGATTATAAATTCCAGGACAGAGGTCTGGTAAAAGGGCCGTAGAGTTTATTCAGCGCTGTAATAAATATTTAAATTGGTAAAAAATAAAAAATATTTTAAAAACATTCACTCAACTAATAAAACTCATTCAATCATTAAAAATAATAGATTAATTAATTAATTGAATAGCATACCAAGATGTGCTCAACTGACAATGTCACAAT
Source organism: Palaemon carinicauda (assembly GCF_036898095.1). Lineage (NCBI taxonomy): Eukaryota > Metazoa > Arthropoda > Malacostraca > Decapoda > Palaemonidae > Palaemon > Palaemon carinicauda. Next base: position 47,712,001 of record NC_090752.1, read on the forward strand.
GAGAACACACTAGTGCACAGATACCATCCAGAATACATTCAAGTATGAGGCTGGTATGACTTCAACTTTTCGGTTGCTAAAACATCCAAACCAGGGGTTAATATTATCCCCTATGCTTTTAAATTCCTTATCATTGATGAGGGGAGACAACCACCTTTCTTGCCATTTTCTTTAATCATATGACCTAATAGGTTGCTTTATATCAGCCCAGAATCCACATTCTACAATATATTTCATTTACAGTAGCTTCTTTTGCTTCCCTGTCTGCTACTCATTTCCACTCGAAACCCAGTAGAACTTGAGTTTTGTGCCGACAGGATATGTAAAACTATGTTTACCCTATAGGTAGTGCAATTGATATTTAAAATGCAACAAATCTACCTCCTACCATTTTTCTATAGGAAACCCTTATACTTGCTGGTTTACAATGAAGCAAGCACAATTTTTCTGTGTTCAGATTAGAAGAGAAATTGTAATCTCTCATGGGCAAAGCAGATATATGTGTAGAAGAGGACTTTAATTTTTTTGGATTCTACTCCCTTTATAAGGGAAAATAATTGGAGATCTATATGATTAATAGGGTTGCAAAAAAAATTTGTGGTAGTTTCACCTTGGACTAGACCATACAAGAAATAACAATAGGTCTTATGACGACATTTGTAAAATCTACTACTTAGCATTAAAAATAGAGTACAATGTGTAAGCAAACTTTCAATCAACATTGAAACTGAGTATTAGGTGAATTTGGTCAGAATTTTCAATATTCTCATTCTCTCACTCCAGCTGATAATAAACATCATTTTGTCAACAAGAATTGAAACAACAATGCAGTAAAGCTCAATGAAATATACTCAGCAATGTATAAAAAAGGAATTTTACAAAGGAAAAACCTATTTAGGAAAGGTGCTGTGTGGTCCCCAGGGACTTGGATTCCCTTGTCTAGCCTCTACAGAAAAGTCCTTGGATACCACGTACCAGCCTAACCTCAAAAAAGCCATCAAAAAGATTAATTATTCGCTTGGAAACTTCACACAATTTGTTTCTTAGCCTTTACACCATGATGTTCAAGCTATATAAACAAACATCATTTGAAATTAAATGAATGTTCTATTACACAAAATTTTTGCTTAAAAAAATTCATTAAAAGTGTATTGCTTTAAAAAAAAATATTAAAATTTTACTTTAGATAGTCAATGTCCTTGTTAAACAAAAATAAAATATTCAACTTACCCCGGGCATGCCCCCACCAGGTACAGGTTTCATCATGGGAAACATTCCATCAGCCCCACTACTAGATGTGTCTGGGGGAAATAAGAATTAAAGACATTACTCTTTGATCAACCAAATTATTCTAACTTACCAATTTACATGAAATAGATAAATTATACAATATATTAAACCTATCTGTGCCATCATTCCAAAAGAAATACATTTCATTAAATAAATGGTCTGGAATTGAAAACATTTTCATTACAACAGCAAGATACCAAAAGCCATCACCGAGTTTAAAAATTATATAAAAGGTTAGTTCAACACTCTCTCCACAAGACCAAAAAGTATACTGTTCTTTCGTTTCATACTTACACCAGTTGGAATTCTTCAGATTCTAAGAACAGTTCAAATCTATTCTGAAAACCATACAGTTATGAATTCAAATAACTCCAAGATCTAAAGAAAATGACATAGCAAAAACGATAAGAAAACAAAGAAAAGAGTAAATAACAAGGACAAAGGATACATTTAAAAGACAAGTATTAAAATATATCTACCTAAAATATGAAACTAACCAATGACTTCATCAAAATGGGTGAGGTTACCTAAAATTAAAACTTGCTCAGTGATGATGGTAAACATTTTAAATTTTTGTGGAAGTAATTTTCATATTGAGTGAATACATTTACTTTCACTTACAAGACTTCAGAACCCCACCACGCTAGAATAGCTGATTTTCTCTAATTCCTGTCACAACTAATCTTACCAATAGTAAGGTAATAAACCCTACAACAAGCTACACTTCTAAAATGTTTTGTTCACATTTACCCCCCAAAAATGCCATGAACAACAAAATATATTTTTATTCTAAATAGCCCATCAACACCAAATACTAACCCTAGAAACACTTAACAATTGGCTGTGAGCAATTGCAAGCAAAGAAACAAAGTAATTTCTTCTTGATACATTTATTATTTACACAATGTAACAACTAACTTTCAAATAGACTGCATTTGAAATCTACTACTATTTACTTTGCATATCCATATTTTAAAATGAGCATTTTTAAAGGGAGCCCAACTCTTCCAATTCAACATTATCAAAGGCATGAAATAGTTATGAACTGAATCAACTACTTTACACAAACCTCAGACCCAAAGATGTTGAATTCACAGCACCATATGGGAGAAACCTGAGAATCAAGAGTGAACCCAAGATACAGTAATGAATAGAATAAAGTTACATTAATAATGTATCTTCATTTTGTTTGCAAAGTTTCCAATTTAAAAACAATCCCCAAATATAACTTTTTGAGAAAATCATAATGATCGTAAAATAAATATAGTAAAAATTAATCTAATAATAATTCATTCTGCAATACACATATTAGCTTGTGTATTTGACAGTTTATTAAAGCATAGTACAGGTAGTGTGATTGGGGGTTTTATTTGCTTGTAGCATATCACTGTTCTGTCTGAGTTTTAGAATAGAGTAACTTTTCTACCTGACTTAAAAAACTTGCCAAAAAGAAAAAAAATACTGTATCAAAACTGTGAATCTGGATAAATAACTTAACAACTATTGAATGGTGTGACATTTACTTTTTTTTATTAATTCATCACTTCCCGGAAAAGCATAATCTCCAATTATTACCAATTATTAATTTAGGCATTACTATATCCACTATACTATGGTTGTTGTGGCCTTATTAGTAATATCTTTGCTTGATCGCCAGACAGGGTTCCTTACTATCCTTGTGAGTAAAGGATGGGGGGTTTGGGAGAGCCTAAAGATCTATTTACTGAGTCAACAGCAGCCATTACCTGGCCCTCCCTGGTCCTGGCTTGGGAGCTGAATACATGATATATGGTCAATCTCTAGGGCATTGTCCTGCTTGCTAGGGCAGTGTTACTGTCCCTTGCCTCTGCCATTCATGAGCGTCCTACTGATAGGTTCACAAAAATTTATACTTGTTGATTACTGGTAAAAATCCATTCCTAACAGCTTTCTTTTGACCCATTAAAATATTCATGAGCCATTTGTCAGAAAACGAACATCAATGCAGGATAAAACACTTCTATTAACTATGTAAAAGTAATATTCACAATATCGCTTGATATTTCAGCTTTCCATACAGGTCCAGGACATCACCACTCTCCCAGTCATGGAAGCTTCAACAGACCTTGCATATAAGTTGCAACTAATGAAACCTAATGTGTTCCAGAACAATTATACATTATTGCACGATTATATCCAAACCAAGACAAAAAAAAAAAAAGTGTGCATGTGTGTTAAACTTAGATTTCATCCTCATTAAAGTAGACATTCTACTTTCATTATAGATGTCTTTATACCAAAAGGAGGTCTAACCAAAAATTCCCATTTAAAAATATGGATTTAACTATTAATTTCAGGATACCAATAATCCGATTCCACAAGGGAGCAATTCACAGGGACAACCAAAACTCAACCAAACCAACACAAGTGCAGATACATCAGACATCTCTATCAATAATCCAACCAAGACCCAGTTTCTATAATTTCAACTAAGACTGAAACCGGAAAAATCATACACATAAAAAATTCTATTACTCTAAGTTGATAACAATTGATTTCCCATAGTGCAAAAAGAATTTCTAGTAAATAAAAGGCAAGGGCATGCTTAAAAATATTTGATTAGTATTAAAAAAAAAAATCCATAAAATAGTATCGAATTTGTACAGTAAATATAAAAGCGATAATAGACACTATTATAAAATAAACTTCTATTCATAACAGCATATCAATGTGCAGTATGTTTATGAATTTGAGAGCTAAATGAAATGATACAAGGTATGAGAGAATGAGAGAGAGAGAGAGAGAGAGAGAGAGAGAGAGAGAGAGAGAGAGAGAGAGAGAGAGAGAGAGAGAGAGAGAGAGAGAGAGAGAGTCGAGAGAGAGAGAGAGAGAGAGAGTCGAGAGAGAGAGAGAGTCGAGAGAGAGAGAGAGAGAGAGAGAGAGAGAGAGAGAGAGAGAGAGAGTCGAGAGAGAGAGAGTCGAGAGAGAGAGTCGAGAGAGAGAGAGTCGAGAGAGAGAGAGAGAGAGAGACGAGAGAGAGAGAGAGAGAGAGAGAGAGAGAGAGAGAGAGAGAGAGAGAGAGAGAGAGAGAGTTTTTTAAAAATCTTTCCATGATAGCACTGAATGGCCTCCCCAGTACCAGGCCATGTGGCCCAAATCAAATACAGTCACAAACTATAAAATGAGCTGAAATGAGGATCAGCATCATAAAAAATTAAGCAATTTAGTACATGAAGAGTTCCATTCCTGGCCCAAGGAACAGGTTCCTAAATGATAAAAATGGGGTGATAAAACCCACTTAAAGGTGTTGGGCAGCAGTCAAGAAAATAGACCCATGAGAAGTGATGCAAGACATCACCCATAATAAGACAACAACTCAGACAAAAAAAAATAAATAAAATAAATAAATAAATAAATAATCAGCACCACCTTTAATAACACAAGGAAGTTGTGAATGACAACTAACTAATAAGGAAAAAGATGAAGAAGGAAGTACAGTTTTAGAGTGCTGCTGTCCAATGCACTCTATATAAACAATGTAAAGCCCCCAAAATGGCCATTCTCAAAATTGAGCCAAACTTCTTTCCTCTTTCTCTCAAGATCCTCAGTCAATTCAACATTTACATGTATAATACAGTATATCAGGAGTAATAGTAGTTCTATGAACATTGGGGGGTAAGAATTCATGTTTTCAAATTCAACACATTTAGTACATCATCCATTTCGTTATTATTATTATTACTACCCAAATCTTTATTGCTGAGTGAATGGATGACAGGTAAAGTAGTGGAATGGAAGGAGATATCATCTAGGTTAATGTGGGTAAGGGTTAGGTTGGGTAGGGAATGTTGGGCTTTTGTCAGTGCGTCTGGGCCAGGTTGTGAGAAAAGTGAAGAAGAGCAGAATGAGTTCTGAAATGAATTAACTAGGTGTGTAAAAGGACTGGGTAGAAGGAATTATGTAGTTGTCATGGGTGACTTAAATGCTAGAGTGGGCTCTGGAGAGGTAAAAGGTGTCATTGGGAAGTATGGCGTACCAGGTGAAAATGAGAGTGGTGAGAGACTGGTAGATTTGTGTGTTGAGTGTAAGAGATGGTGATAAATTCCAGCTTTTTCAAAAAGAAAGATAAAAACAAGTATACATGGGTGAGAGTGGCATATGGAAGAGTGGTAGAAAGGGCGTTAATGGATTATGTGTTGGTAACTAAAAGAATGTTTGGAAAATTGAAAGACGTGCACATGTTTAGGGGTATGGTTAATAGTATGTCTGATCATTTTTTGGTGTTAGGAAAATTAGTTGTAGCAAAAGAGAGGGGGAAATAGAGTAGGTGGATGTAAAAGGGAGCTAGTGAGGGTTGAAGAGCTAATAAAACCGGGGGTAAAAAGTAAATATCAAGAAAGGTTGAAAATGGCATATGATGAAGTGAAAGTAAGAGAAACTGGTAATTTAGAGGAGTGGAAGTTAGTACAAGAAAATTTTGATGGGATTGCAAGTGATGTGTGTGGCAAGAAGTTTGTTGGAGCCAGCATGAAGATGGGCAGTGAATGGTGGAATGGAGGAGTGAAGGTAAAAGTAGAAGAGAAAAAGAGGGCTTTTGAAGAATGGCTGCAGAGTAATAGTGTAGAGAAGTATGAAAGATATATATAGAAAAATGTGGAAGTAAAGTGCAAGGTAAATGAGGCAAAGAGGGCAGCTGACCTGAGGTGGGGTCAGGGATTGGGTCATTCATATGAAGAAAATAAATAAATAAGGCATATATAAACTATGAAACGAGACTTATGTAAACCTGTTCAACAGAATACCACTTGCAAGAACCTTGAACTTCTGAAGTTACAACGATTCAAACTACCAGACTAAGAAGGCCATTCACAATCATATACCCTTTCTCTAAATGGAACAATATGCTTCCTACCTAACACCATCCTTTCTCTTACCTTTACTTGTTTACCACTGACTGACAATATTCAAGTTCCCTCTTTTTCCCAGTCTTGAAGCTGGTAAGAGGTGTTTCCTTTCTTCTAAGCACTGATTTTCATGAGCCAATACTCAAAAATACTTTTTACCAGTAATTTTGGGAATACTTTTACACCACTTGCTTTAGAAATCTAAAATAAGTAAAGCATAATATACAGTACATGTATATATAATACAGTACATGAATTCTAGCTTAAAGTATACCACAGCAAACGTATACAGAATATTCTCTACATTCCCTCACACACAACTCTAGGCCTAATATATTTTGATGATTAAGAAAAAACATAACTAACTGCAGTATACATAAATGGCAGCAATAAACACATTATAAAATTTGCCTTTCAATCATTGTCTTGCTCAGTGGATAAAATATAATTAACAATTCCATAGAAATGAGGTAAAAATTAAATGACTAAACACTTGTCATTCAACAAAGCAAAAAATTACCACACAAATATTTCATATGCATAGATAACAAGTGCCATATAGTTGATTATCATAAGCATGCTTCCAGAGTGTTGCTGTGGTTATTAGACTTCAAAAGATTTATAAAGCATTAGTGTTGAAAGAGAAAACAGACCAACCTATATAATTTCTTGATTTCTACAAACAGTACAGGAATGACATAAAATGATAACAAAATATACTCATTTTCATCCAAATTTTGCAGTAGGGTCTATCCCCTACAAATACCAGGGGCCTGTTGAAAAATACCTATGCCTAAGGCATTTTACAAGTTTCTATCCTGCACAAAAATACTATATAGAACTTCGATATAACTATAAATCCTAATTCAACCATTTAAATTTACCTTGGTTTCTTCTATACATACTAAACAGAACAATACATTTAATAAAACAATCAGCACAGTCATTGTACCTTAAGAGGAAAAAAAGTCAGTCAGAAATGTTAAGTTCACGAATAATGAACACGTAACAGTAATATGAATGCTACTATCATTGCAATTAAAAAAAAATCCATTCAAGCGTCTTAAAAAAACAAAAACAATGCGTCCACAAAAATTAAAATGATACATGTCCACAACACAGACACAAACTAATAACAGTGCTTCACATGCTCAATCTGCTTTAGAGTCTCATTTCATAGTATTCATCTCTTTATAATAACAAAGCAAAATTTATAATAAAAAAAAAAGAAAAAAAACACAAATAATAAGAACCAATCAGTCTTTCAAAACTAATCCCACAAAGCAGACCATAACATTTTAGAACTGACAGCCCATTATTACTAACAAAGTCAAATGTAAACAAATAATAACAATAACGATAAATTATGAGAAACTGTTGATAAGGGGAGATAGTTCAGATAGTACAAGCAAGATCTACAGTGTAGCTTTGAGGTGCAGTGATTCAAGTCCCCATAAAAGTATATACCTGGCCGTGGGGTGGGAGGCAGGCGGGCGGGAGAGAAAGCTCCACTTGACCCTAAAAGAAGTTATCACTGTTATTTCTATAACTATAATAAAGCAACGTCGAGTTAATTTCCTCCACAAATAGAAAATCTACCTGCTTAAAACCTGACCCTGCAATAATACCAGGTATTAATGGAACTGACCTTGCTTTTGAGGTTATAAAAATTTAATTGCATAGTATTTATCAAAAAGTTGACTAGATATATTTGAAGAGGAATAGACTTTTTCTATCTATAAAAGACAGTTAGCATTTTACTACATGCCAATGTATGTTTTCTGAAGTTAACGTATGTATAAAGTTAATATTACTCTTTTTATTCATCTTTACTAATTCTAAACTTGACAAATTTAATAAATTTAATTTAATTTTATAAAATAAGAGAAAATTTCTTCACCTCAAAAATACAGTCAATGGGATATGGAATTTTACGATATAAAAAAACTCAAGGCACAATTTTCTTCATCCATACCTACTCAGAAGCAGAATTGTGCACTGCTGCACATAGTCCACAATACAATTAGAAAATGTATGTCAAGAATATTTGCCAGCATTCAAAGGTAGGTATGAAAAAAGAGGGTCAAAGGCATTACTGAGCACAATACACGATACCCATACTTGAACTGCGTCACAGTATATTAAACCAGGATTATAAATTTACTAATCAATATATTATATCTAGGGCATATAGGAAAAATAGTAACTAAATGAATGAAAATGACCAAAAGAAATAACAGACCAATTTAGCCAAAAGAGAACATCTTTCAGCATCCTACCTCTGGACCAAAATGAACACAAAATCAGAGCCACAAAACATGATACTTTCTAAGTTAGCATTTGAAGTTCTTTTTTCTCAGACTGGTTTGTACCTTCAAAAGATGATGTCTATGACAGACTTGGTTACACAGAGATTTTTTTTATTACTCTCCTTAAAACAAAAAAGAAATAACTTTAACCTTTAAGAATTAAGAAAATGAAATGTAGATCCCTAATTTACCTTAAATACCAATTTATAAATATCAACCAACAGTATGAGAAAATTCAATCATAATGCTTACCAAATATTGTTACTGTGTATGTACTACAGTAAAAAATCAGAACAGGTATTCCAAATTACTTTAAAAATGACCATGGATATCTATGATTAATACTGTACATCAAAAAATTTAGTATAAGTAATAACACACAAATTCAAGTCCTGTCACTTTTTACAAAATAAAAAACTATTACGAATTCCATAATAAACAACAGGAAAGAAAATACTAAACTAACCAAAGCAATACCTTATTTTCATGTAAAAGGAAATCCCAGTTATAACAACTTGTATAAACTAAAATTGAGACATCACCATTGTGCATTCTAAAAGCAAAATAAAGTGTCAAAAGCAAAGCATGGACAACAAAGAGAATGCCCATCAAGTCTGGAGCGAAGGAAGATTATTTTGATAAAACTTAGGGTGTCGCACGCAATAATGTCCACTTCTTCGAGTGAGTCACATTCCCAGACAAAGGCCATAAATTTAATTTAAAGGCAAGAGATGGCAAGAAAATGTTTTTGACAGAGAAATCATTAAAGGATCTCCAAAACCAATTCCAAACTAAGAGATATCAAAGATGTCATTTAAAATGTCTAATCTCATTTGAAATATCCTGATCTGCACTCGAATCTAAGATATTATAACATAGCAATGAAATTCTCTGAACTCTTTTAACCTTCAAAAAACGGAGGAAGACCAAAACAATGTCAATTACAGGAATAAAATAACAAAATGTAGAGCATCTCTTGCACCACAGCAACTAACAAACTTGACCTACTTCCCTCGATAAAGATTAGTTTATGTGCTGCACAGTACTGCAATAGCAGTTCCTGCAACTTATAAAAAAACTGTCAGATTTTTTGCTGGATAATCGAATCTGAATGAAGACAGATAGATTCCAGCCAACCATGACACTTACATAAACAAGGCTGCTTCAGAAGTTTCTTGCAGAAGAATAATCCTGGTCTCAAATATGAACAGACAGAGGTCTGATAAAACACTTTAGTGGGGGAACAGGCCTGCCTGATCAGGGCTAGGCAATAGACATAAGCAGCCAGATTGACTTTTGACTGCATTGTCCCAGCCAATTTTCAGGTTGCCGGGCCCCAAACATAAAACACAAAACTTGGACTTTGAAAAGATGGATGTCAAATCCTCATACCTAGTCAAAGCTTCCTGCAAACATCAATATTTGTCAATCACTCCAATGGATGCCTTTAGGCCATTCTACTCAGGGCATATGCAATCACTCCAGACCCCTGGAACGAATCTAGGAATGAGATTTAAACTATGCTTCATATGAAGATTTCCATGACCTATAAGCACAGAGACTCCACAAGGTGATGTCCTAGGTTCTTCAAAGAGGAAAAGCCAATTGTTGTTGAGCATCAACCTCTGGGAAGTTGATATGAAGCTGCTCCTCTTGAAGCTGACAACTTCTTTAAGCAGCATCAATTAAATATCGAATTTGACTAATAGACAAACGAAATAATGATAAAGGACTTGTGGATACAACTTGATAAAAGTCATTTTGTGAAGAGATGAAAGGCCATAATATGTGCAACTAGATATTTACGATAGTGTCCTCGTAATTTTGAACAATACAAGTTAGTGTGACTTTGTTTTCCTCATTCATCATATTCAATAAGGTTGTGATAAATAAACTAAATTGCTAAATGTCAAGATTGCTTCACCACAGAGGTAACCACAAAAATATGAATGTCTATAAGAACCTGATACTTTCATAGAATAAGCCCTAACTTCACATTTTCTTTCAATAAAATGTCAGATCAACAGGACCATACACTAACACTGATACTAGTTCAGCTAAAACTTCTTGTTCTAAATCAGCTAAATTCCCAGTAGACCCTCAAATTTCCAGGTGATAATTTAATATGTTAAGACTAGACATTATAATTGAGATTTCAACCAACAACCCTTGTCAAATCCTTAAATCCTGCCTGTGGTCAATCAAAATAAAAATACATCAAAATATTACAAAACATCTTAAAAGGTTCTTCAATCAACTTTCTTCTACCATGTACTGTATAAGCTTTTCATAAACATCCAATAAAGAGCATTTTATAACTTGAAAATAGATCACTCCTGGACAAATAATCATAATCTTTCTAGAGCCTTCATTTTGAAGATCAATCACATATCGCTATTGATTTATAATTAAACATCAAGCTATGCCTTGTTCAATTATAATTATTCAGCTCTATCTCTTGTTAAAAATTACCCCCTAACCAACACAGACAGAGAAAATACAGAAATGCTTCATAGCAATTGTTCAAACAACAAAATGCAAGATTCAGGGTTATCTACATATTGCGTCTAAGATAAAATGTCTAATTAACTCTGTTGTGCCACATCTGTCAATTAACTAACCCAAAGAATAATTAAATGGCGTTAATCTACATATTGCGTCTAAGATAAAATGTCTAATTAACTCAGTTGTGCCACTTCTGTCAATTAACTAACCCAAAGAATAATTAAATGGCGTTAAATCGCGAAATTGAAAAAAAGTTTTACTACATCTGCATAAAAATAGGTTCATAAGTCACTTCATAAACGAAGCTCGGTGCCGGTTTCCATTTCACTCCTATATCCATTACATTGATTTAAAAATTTATTTACCAAAAGCCTTAAATCCTTAAGGTTTAAAATATTAGCTCTTCGTGGGATATTATATTAACACACTGAAATGTCTTCTACTGTATATAACTAAATAGTCAATGTAAAGTATGATGTAAAACTTGATATGTTAACACATTTGACTTTAATTTGGGATTTTGAAAAGTTACATGAATAAGCTTCATCAGAAATATTATTGCTTATGAAAACCTTATATTCTGAAGGAACTCGGCACAGCATGATGGCATCAAATTTAGGTATGTATTTTCTTTTAAAAAAACTTTGTACATCTTATGTGAATTTCAATCGGCAGAACCTGGTTTATAACAAAACAAAATTCATAGCCCTGATCTCTAAAACAGATCTTAATGGCCTACCAAAAATACAAAATGACAATAAAGAATATTACTATAACTTTTTGGAACTAATAATCTTGAGTTGTAAGGTTTTCAATAAAATAAGCAAAGAATGTGCAATAAAATAGGGAGACACAGGATAACCTTATTCAGAAATTGCGTAATTGTTAGTAAAATTCCTTTCAAGAAAACCTATATGTAGAAATTCTTGACAAGGCTCCAATTGAAAAATACAAGAAAATCTTTGCCTCCTTTTTTTCCTTCGCCCATTGTTGCAACCAATGACTACTACAAATCTGAAGGCAGGCCATATGAGATGAAAAAGTGGTCCACCATTTCATTTGTTAAAGATGGAAAATGAGACTTTATATGGGCAAAATATACTTTTGTTTAATCAACCAGTATTCTAGTCAAAATAATAAAACCAAAATTTCCCACCCATTCTTGCAAGGCTGATACCTCTATACTTTCTCCACACTACTTCACATTGCATATTTTTACTTGCAATGACCTACCTAACTTAAAATACAAGATCAATAATCTAAAGCAACATAAACATAGTAACATACATTCTAATCATCAATATCACCAATATCATGACAATGACAGTTAACAAAGTATGTATAAGAATTATCACTTGCTTTCATGTGATTTTACTAACATGTATGGATTCCTACAACACTTCATGAAACACTTTGGTGATTAATACACAAAAGAATTCATTAGGACAATCGAGAAACCAAACGACCCTTGCTACAATCCAAGTTACCTTCAAATAATGATCTCTTTCAACACCTAAACATATACAAAATATGAACCATACTTTTCAAATTACAGACATCAGAAAGTACTTCATATATGATTTCTTCTACCTCAAGTACTGTTTATTCATGACAGAGAGGTATTTTTCAAGGATAGTCCATGTTCAAAGATCAGATGTGAGAGAGAGAGTGGTATTGTAAACAAACAAACAAATACAGTAATCATATAGAAAGTGAAAGGAAAGAGAAAGTAAGAATTTCAAGGATTTCAAGGAGAGGATCTACAATGACCAAGTTTCATGAAGACAAATTTGTCCAAGTGAGAGCAGAATACAATAAATATAACCCAAGGCATCATAAATTCTAAATTACAATGTACATGTCCTTTTAAGTTACCCAAAATAAGGGAATACTTGGTAGCATACTTTAATTGAAACCTACAGTACTTGCAGACAAAACTTAATATTCCTTAGACAAAAGAAATTAAAGGTAGTTTATTCATTAATGGCACTGGGGACTTACCTTGAGGACTGGGCATTATCGGAGTGCCTGGACCAGGTGGACCTGCCGAACCCGGAGGACCCTGCAAAATATTGAAAACCAAATTTAAACTTAATTAAAAATGCTCTTGTAACCCTTGGTTGGATAACTAATGAATTCTACATGAATAGATACATGGTATTTGGGCCATAGTCTGGCACTTGGGCCAGGGGCCATCGATCATCCTAAAAATTACAAGAATTGAATGAATTTGTAGATGAAAATTAATATAGACTAACACATGCATATAAACTATACTGTACATCACTTCCACACATTTATATATCCAATGGAAATAAGTATCATTCACACACTTTCTTACATTATTAATACAAATCGGTTAATAATGATGATTTTTTTTTATTAAAAATAAGTTAAATGTCTTAAATTTTGTTCAAAATAGCAATCTTTCTCAAAAGGGCCAAAACAGACACACTCACAACTTTTCATCCAATAACTCACAGGAGACTACATGCATACCATATTTTCTCAAACTGTTCACAAACCTCATGAAGTGAGCCAAAATGTGCTCAGTCAACAATAGACTACACAATTATCACAAACTGTCTCAACCAATGCCAACTAAAATACTTGAGTCAGGTAGGTATGCCCGATCTTCAGGTGTAGATAAAATTGCCTCAACCTTTTGGTTGTAGGTAAAACATAACACAATATTATCACAAATATCACTTCACCTAGATAAAAGTTTACTGCATACACCATTAAAAAACTTCTGGGTCTAGTAACTTTAAGTTTCTTATTTTTCATCATTCTTGAATTAATATGATAGTTTCAAAACCAATCTTCTGTCACATTACATCTAATATTTCTATACAAATATAAACTGAAAACTAAGATGCCCAAATACACTTACCATCATTCCACCGTAGGTCCCAGGCGAATTAGAAGAGTAACTCATAGGCTGTAAAAATAAGAGACTTCTTTATTGCCAGTATTTATGTATATAAAAAAATTGAAATACAAAAATCCTTTAAATTCTAATTTGAAATCAAACATTACAGATGAGACATTAAGCAAATGAACTAAAAAATTACCTTTCTACCACAGAAAAGAGAATCCTCATAATCTAGAAAGCCTTGGCTAAACATGTATGCATTAGTTATTATTACCATTATTATTACAAGTGCTGTTAGTATCATTGAATAATAGCTAGCACACTGACATTAATTTTATAATTCACATATTCCATTCTAAATTCTCTTTTTGAGAGAATGAATGCAATAGGATAAGAGCTAGGCTTAACATAAAGAACTCAAACAAAAGGGTCATTCAGTATTTCAGGTTATTTTCAATAAATTGTTACGAAGGTCTTTCTGAGGGGCATAGTTTAGAAAGTATATACCTTACAGTGTTTGTAATTACTACTGTAAAAAGGCCACATTTTGGTTTTCCTCTTATAAAATTACAGGAAATGCATAAAATAAAATTTTTATCATCTAAAATAAAAACCTATTATCATCTTTATCATTGTATAAAGCCAAGCTGCAACTCTGGTTGGAAAAGCAGAATTTGATAACCCATAAAGGCCGTAATGGGAAGAGTAAACAAGTGTGGATAAATAAACAAGGAAGTAAATGATAGATTTACAATAAAAAAATATTAAGTAAAATAAACAAAAGTATCAGCTAATCTATAAAACAAGACTTACATCAAGTCAATATGCTATAAAAACATACATTCACACCTAGTTTGAAGTTCTGAATCTATTATGGAAAAACCATTCAATTTGTCACACAAGGAATAAAACTTCCAGAATACTCTGTGATATCAAGACTTGCATAAAATACAGAAATGTTAGAATCAATTACAGATCTAACATGTGGTATATAGTATAATCTAGGAACATCTGAATACAAGTCACTCTATTGTATTGGTTCCTCTAATCATAATATCAATGGTAAGTTTAGTATTGAGTGGGATCCCATATGGAACCTAAGACAAGGTAGTAGATTGTCCAAGGCACCAGCCACCAATTGAGATACTACTGCTAGAGTTATTGGGTCTTTTAACTGGCCAAATAGTACTACATTGGATCCCTCTCTCTGGTTACGGCTCATTTATACTCTTTCCTCATACACCCGACACACTAAGATAACAAATATTTTTCTTCACTCAACGAGCTAACTAATGCAGCGTAGTGGTTCAGTAGCTACTTTCCTCTTGCTAAGGGTAGAAGAGACTCTTTAGATATGGTAAGCAGTTCTTCTAGGAGGACTCCAAAATCAAACCATTGTTCTCTGGTCATGGGTAGTGCTATAGCCTCTGTACCAGGGTCTTTAACTGCCTTGGATTAGAGTTCTCTTGCTTGAGGGTATACTCAAGCGCACTATTCTATCTGCTGCCTTATTACCTTTCCTCACTAAGCTATTTTCCCTGTTGGAGCCCTTGGACTTACAGCATACTGCTTTTCCAAATTGGGTTGCAGCTTAGCTAGTAATAATAATAATAAAAATATTATGGTCAATAGAGGATTTATATCTTTATATAGATGACCAGGTGGTCGATGTCTTCTACTACCTTGACTCTCCCAGTAATTGCACTACTCTTAAAAGCTGATGCCCAGGAGTCTTGACAAATAACGCTCAATAACATTCAACTAACTTTGTTAGAATTTTCATCTTAAAAAAAACATATTTAGTCACAACCATCCCAATGTGTACTCATTGGTTGAGGAAGATGGTCTCGGATACATAACCAGGTTCAAAATCTTACCATTAGAAAGGACAATAAATGCTGATGTTTACAGCTACTTTACCTACTCCATATCAAAATCATCTTTGAACAACAAGACCTCTGGGTCTGGGGGAATCAACAGAATTACTTCCCATAAATTTCCCTTCTCCCTTACCATTTGATATATAGAAAGACTTTCTCATCACTGCTGAAGAACTAATTTCTCAAGAGGTTTCACCTTCCCCATTGTGTAAGTTTTTCAATTTGACAAAGAATTTTGTGAAATTAAAATCAGAATCCTTGGTGAGCTATCACTTTGCCATACTAAGTGGCCAGACTTTAAAGAAAAGCTTGACCGACTACCGGTAAATCCAAGCAGGAACTGCTATATTTATGGTGTAGTAACAGTAGGCCACTTCTCACAGGTAGCCAGTAAGGGAATACAATCCCAGGACCTGGAAGCCTCAAGATCATTGCAGTGATAGTCCACACTATAAGAATGCACTTAACAGATCAATCATCCTTTGTCCTTACCGGAATATTTCTCACTGGAATCTAGAACTAAGAGTAATGAAAATACTACTTAGTCACAACTCTCTGTTAGGATGTATCACTACCCAAACTCATATCTCATAAGGAGAAAACAACAGGAGGGAAGATATGGAAAAAAAAAAAAAGATGAATGCCAGACTTCATGATTCCAAGATAACAAGTGGAAGTCTTAGTTAAGGCTTTGATAATAAAAAGGGAAACTAGGGGAAGACCGACAACCGCTACAGGGATTAATGAATTTGGGCCATATAGCACTGGGGCTGAAGGGAAACTATGAAGAAGAAATTAAGAGGTGAAACAGCAAGATTCAAAAAACAAAGTAGGAATGGAGGTTAAGCCCAAGGTAGGCTGCAAATATCCTTTAATAATGCCTGCATCGCACTTGTCCAGTGCACTACCAGTCCTACAGGTGTTAATTACAATTTATCATCAAGTAACTTTTATGAGTTCTCTCATGTACTTTGTACACTGCCTTCCAGAATTCCTTTCAAGTTTGGTCTTTTTCTATACCCTTTTCTAGTTTCCTGGTTCTTGCTACAGGTTTCCATCCCGGTAATGCCATAGTACACAGTTTTTCTTTTTATATGCAAAGCCCACCCCAATATTGGGCTCTTTCCAGCTTCTGAACTGTTCAAATCTCCTGCAATTCCATACTGATGAAAAGATCTGACCGGATTACTCAAGCCATGAATTTTGACCTTCAATGGTCAAACCTCTTCAAATTCTCTCTTCCATTTTCCTTGTCAGAAAGCAAGTTTATACTACATAAGAATTTATGGGCCATGGTATAACTTGTCTATATAATTTAGGTCAGGAAACATGATGTATAATAAATGAGCAATAGAACAAACATATAGGCGATTGCCAGAACCTCAATTCTTCATTGGCCGTTTCCAGCTCTTGCAAGAATCTTACTCCAACTTTAAAGGACGAAGGTTTTTATTCACATAGGAACAAAAACGGATTATGAAACAATAATATAAGAGGTACTTCAATTATTTATAAATACATCGATAAGCACCATAAAGTTAACCACATAGATATTACTGTACTTCATAAGTATTATCTGAACTTTTTTCATTCAGGAAACATTTCCTTCTCAAGTCTAACTGAAGAACTTTGTGTAACATTTGCCACATTTACAAGAAAGATATTTCAACATAAAACCTACATATCAAAGGAAGGGTAATCTTTATATATACTTTCTCAATAACACACATGTAGTCATCTTGGCTCCCTTAAAACCTTTACATAGCAATGTTCATTTTCTATATAAAGTAATATAATGCAATGCAAAATGTATGCAAAAAAAGTTCAAATATTGTACAATATATGCAATCATAACTTAATCAACTAGTGATAATATTATTATAAGTTGTTTTTAATAAACAACCGGACTCAAAAGGGGTATACAGTATCCTGTATTCCAAACTTTTCATTTATAAAGCCACCCAATTACGGGAAAAATATGACACTGTATATAGAATGCCATAGTGATAGCTTTTGAACTGTTGATTAGTTCCCTTGAATTTGACTTCCCTATTTTCATTAAAAAAGAAATATACTTCTTGCAGCCTTTAAAAAAAATTGCTTAATACATCATAGACTGATCCTCACTTCAAATATACTCACAGTAGATGTGTTTGGTGTCCATGGTTGTCTTGGGCCAGGCCCTCCCATACTCATTGGTGGCATCCCCGGCCCTGGTCCCCCAGGTCCTGGGCCTCCTGGACCACCTGGCCCACTGGGACCCATACTGCTAGGTGGTGGACCTCTCATACCTGGGCCATAAGCTCCTGGACCCATGGGGCCCATGCCTGGACCCATGGTTGGACCCCTAGGACCAGCCATACGAGGATTCATCCCTGGAGGACCTGTAGGAGGCAGTTATATTAATGGCGAACAAATGAAGAAAGATTCTGACTTGAAATGACAAACTATGAAGCTGAAAACTTGGCAACAAAACTTGAAAATCAGTTCTCTCAACATACAATACAAAAGCTAGTTAATAACTGGCATGGCAGCAAGACAGCAAACAGCAGTAAGAAATAATAAAACAAAAAAAAATCTGAATTTAACTCAAAAAGTTGAAAGCATCTTATAATATAATATTTGCCAATACAGTTGCATCAGAAAGCTTAAGGAAAAGCCAAGTAGAATGTGAGATATCAGAGAACTCTTTCGAACTTTTCTTGAAAAGCCAGTACAAAGACAATTGAGGGCAGATATTAAGACCAAAAAGACCATGGCTTTGATGAGCATGCACATATACAAGCGGCAGCATCTTCCCATCATCATTATACAAACTGGATTTGACCATATCACACGCAAAGCCAGACAAGAGGGACAGTAGGCATCAGACCAAATAAAATAGTAATATGAGATGGGAATCATCTGCAAAATATACAAAGCTATTTCTTTTTTTAAATCCATCAAAGTGTAACATAAAATGTTCACAAAAGAGATTTTGCTCCAACAAAACTTTCCCTGCCTCACCCACACATTACTTTTAGCTAGCTGAGGAGTCACAACAAACACAAAAAATTGTGTAGTAATAGCAGCAGCAATAAAACAATAATTGCAATAAAACATATAAAAGATTATTATTATATATGTATTGATGATCGTCATGAAATTTGACTAAAAGTTAGAAAGGACAGCAAGTTCGTAGTTATCATCAAAGTGTTTAGTTGTCAATAAGCCTAAATATTCTTTCAAAGGATGGATGCCACACCTGTAACTTACCATAGAATAAACTAAAACATTTTCTTAAGGCAGCAGTTTTCTTGCCATTCCTTCAAAATGGTTTATATCTCAGTAGGTTCTAACTTTCTTTTTCTCACATTACTTTCACATTGTCTTAACTATGATTCATTCTTAACAAACCTTAAATTTGCCTATTCCAAAATGCTATAAAGACAATTCTAGCTTTAAAATATAGCAGGATTACAGTTACCCACTGAAAACTGTGAATTTAACTTCTTTGGGGTTACCCTAATGCTAAGCTTATAGTGGTTATGTGTGTAATTCCCTATACTCCTAATTATAACAAAATTGTTTAAAAATTATAAATGGTTTTGTTTTTTGAGCATTTGAAAAACATTTTAGGTATGTTTCTTTTTTTAATTTCACCTTTTTATTTTTCAGGGCACTGTATAAGCAGACCTACTTCTGTTCATCCTAATTCTTTTGGAACACAATTATTTGCATTTCCCAGTTAAGGTTTCACCATAAATCTTGTAATATCATATGACCTTTTTCTGTAACCCACCTTTCCTTCTCTTCTGTTATTCTAGAATAAAAAAAAGGACATACTTTGTGCCTTACATAGAAAGACTTCATATAGATTCCAATTCTTTTGGGAAAAACTGCAACAACATATAGAAAAACTGACTTCCTAAAACTGTTTTATAGAAAAAACTGACTTTCCATTACCATAAATCATTAACATTTTTGCAATTAACCTTTTTCTGTATTAAATTGTTTGATATCAATCCAACTATATTGTTTTCTGGTATACTGTGTTGTACAGTTATCCATAAGTCTTCTAAACCTAGCTTGGCAACACAAAATAAAACACACACACTATTAAAACCAAAAATCTAAAAACATTTCTAAATACCCTACAGGAACCAAATTATAGAGATGATTTTCCTCAAAATCTTCCAGTCTGACTCAATAATTATAAGAGACCAATAAAATTACTGTTCAAAACAAATATCTGGAATTGACAATAAATTAGGGAATATATCTATCAGCAATAATACATTTCTCAATGCAGTGCCTGTTACGGGATAAAAGGAGGCCTATGCTCAACCAACTTTATCAGGTTTAGTATTACGATTTCTTAAGTATACAGTACGGAGCTATACTTGTATTGGGAAAATATGTTTTGAATAATTTCAAATATTTACATCGCAAATAATAGGGTTACCTACTAAAAATGTACCTAGATTATGAAAGGAAATATAGGAATACCGAGTGAATGTATTCTTTTGTAATTTTCTAATAAACTTACTTTTCTTCTTTTTCTTGGCTTCTAGAAAATATAATTACTGTACTGAAGCCATAAATTCTAAAATAATTCCATAAAACAAATTTCTAAGCTATTTGAAACTAATGACAATATTTATGTTCCATTTTTGTTTCTATAACAATTTTGCTGGATCCAAGAGAAATCTAATCAATAAAGGAAGTTGAATGAATTGAGAGTACATAACATTTCCTTACTTCTTTAAATGCTATCAAATTAAAAGGCCATAAGAGGATGGTATACTCAAGATGTGTCAGGTAAAGTATAAAACAGTAGTCAATTTCATGCATTTTATAACTTATAAGTAAGTCCTTCAACTTGAATTCAAGTAACTTTAATGACAACTTGAGTTTTCTTTCATAACCTTTGATCAACTAAGTATACATGATTGCTAGAGATGCAACAAAAGAAATCTATTTTCCTGACAACTTATGAAGCATAATTGTAAGTAAAGGTCAATTGTTCATAAAATGTAAAATAACTTTCTAGTAACCTGCCTAAAAATAAAAACAAGTCTGTCATCATAAATTCTCCATCAAGAGGCAAATAGCATCCTTTGTATGGCACACTGTAGATGACACTAAAAGTTTGGGGGAGCATTCCTCTAGCCGCCAATTAAATTGATTTCTCCCATTTACTCTTCACCAGCTCCATTTAATCTATCCACACTCAGCTGTCAACTTTTTCTAATTTACCTATCTTCAATATTCTTACATCATTTAGGCTAGCACTATGAGTAAGGGATCTTGCACGCTCATTGGTTTGATAACAAAAAACTATTCCACTCATTCAAAATTAATCCTTCAGGAAAATACTGTGACTAT
>NC_090752.1:47738109-47751605 GCF_036898095.1 Palaemon carinicauda
CACAAAATAAAATGAAAATTTACAAGGACTCAAAGATTAATTTTGAGAAAAAATAATAAAAATGTTTCAAACAATAATATAAAAAAATATCCAACTACTCAATGTTAAGAACACAGTAACTGCCCTCATAAGACAGGACAAAACCTACAACAAATTAGTTTTAAAAAAATTGAGATCTTCAGCCCAAATCCTAAATAACTTCTTGGACCTATAATGAAAAATCTGACACCAAGTGTAGTATTGCTATTTAAAAGACCTTTATCTAAAATCATCAATCAGAATTGGCAAATATCTATTCACTTGGAAAGTTTCCCACAAACCATAGTTTGCCTGCAAAACTGACAATCTCTCCTGATCCCCAAAAACTATCTAAGTCAAATTAATTTCAGTTCACTATGTGACCGCTTATGTTAAATTGAATTAAAAGACCACTTGTCTCATCAAAAGTGTTCCACACAAGCTACATTTCATTACACCAGATTGACAATACAATCTATTGAATATGACAAATATTTTTCTACACAAATGGCCATATGCAACAGGTCAAAAGAAAACTTTACAGTACTGTACAGCACTCAATTCTAAAGACGCTGCATAACCAACCCCGTATAAACAAAGTTTTAAAAATCACATTTAAATGTTTACTAAAACTATAATACTTCTACTCAATTGTTCTTTAAAAAAAAACAGATACAGGTATAGCTTGTGCCCTGTCTTATAAAGGGGATACCATTGAGCTCTAGCACTAGAGGTACAGGTATCACCAATCTAAATATGACTGTAGCCCCAAATTTTATAATAACCTTAAAGCAATATACAGTATTAGTATACAGGCCATCTTACAGCAGTCTGAAATATTACTTTAACATATATGAATTGCACTGACACCATACTCTGCAACAGAGATGCACTTTTCAAGCACAGAGCATTATTGGGTTCAACCCTCTAGGCCCTAAAACTCTCAAGGAAAAACACAAAAATAAAAAGAAATGTCCAAGCTTTGATGAAATTACAAAGCAAATTAAAGTCAAAGCATCTAAAATTTGCAATTTTACCCAAGAAAAACTCATGAGAAAAACCAAAATAATGACAGGAAAGCAGCTTTTTAACTGCTTTTAAGGATCACTTCATCGTAACACTGTAAATGTCAATTACATAACAGTACCACAATGACAACACCTTCATGCAATTGTTAAGTTCAGAAATTTTGTACTGTACACAGACCAAAAGCTATAAATGAATAAACAATAACAAAGGAAAAAGACAGTACGAAAAAGACTGGCAGCAGAAGAGTTAGGTGAGAAGCAGCAAAAAAGAACAAAATTACAAATTCATATTAATTAGGGTCAAGAATTAGTGCTTTATACTCACCTTGGCGTGTTGGGTCCATACTATTGGGCATTATCGGTTGTCCTGGGGGCTGAAACAATAAGCAGGCATATAAATGAAAATGCCACGTTAACTTAAACGTACCTTCATTTAAAGTATGGATTTACAATTATCAATGACAAACTGAATTCTATCTACTCCTAGATGATTGATAAAAGCTTGTTATGCAATTAGTAAAATAGGTAAAACTCTTGATATGCAAATTGTATATGAAACGTCTAGAATCTTGTCTCTTCTAATTCAAAAGGGCAGAGCTTTATAAAATAATATTCAATTGTTAGTTCCAAATAAGAAAAAAAAAAGTTCAACTCCTTAGTACAGTACTATAACCTAAACAATCTTTCAGCTTGGGCCATCTGGTTCTCAGTCATTCTTGTGTCCTTTGTTAAATCACACTCCATTTCCCTTTATAAAAATCAACTCACTACTGTATATAACTTTGGTCACTAACTCCTATTGTCAAAATATTTCTTATTCAAGTGGGGATTTCAGGTAAATATTCACAAATTATGAGTGGTCAGATATGCGTTGCCACATATCAGCTGATGATCTGATGGACAAAGGGGTGTGTATTAGAATGGGGATCACTTTGAGCAACTTCTGTCTCCTATACATCCTCCGAGTTCTCTGCCACATGTCACTCAAATGCTGTAAAATGGATGTTTCATGCACTTTTACAAACATAGCACTTTCAATCAGACAATAGAAGAGCAAAAGGCTTCACCATGGAAATATAGCTTGAAATGGTGTGGTTTTTAAAAAATGCATTCTGTGTACATTAAGCATGAAACCTGTTTCTTTCTGAGTATTACACCACTTTTGATCCAAGAGGAAAACATTTATAACTTGAACTTTCAACAGTCCAACTGTATTACTTTTCTTTTATATGTAAATTTATCACACACATTTACTTATACAAAATTTGACACTGATTACTGAGAAATATACTTACCCCGTTGAAGTCACTTGGCATCTGAGGCATCCTAACTCCCGGCCGAGGTCCTCCTGGATATCGTGGTGACATGAATGGCTGGAAGAAGAAATCAATACCAATTGTTAACACAGGACATCAACTTACTGATTATTTAGGAATAAGGAAATCCTACTAATACACTGAACAAAATATTATTGTAAAATAAAATCATACAAAAATTCTAGTTCACCAAAAATATTACAAAAAATAAAAGAAAATCTTAAACTCAAATGAAACCATTATAATCAATAATAAAAAAATAAGAAAACCCTTATACACCAAAAAAATAAAACCATAAACTTAAATTAGTAGTAATTTGGTGAATGATATCGAGGCTTTACTTGTTCAAATCCCTGAACATCATCTTCAGCACTCTTTCATAAAAAAGATATTTCCAAATATAAAATTAATAAATCAATTGAGAAAAAAAATTACTTATTTCTCTTAAAGTGTAAGCAGAGGTCTTGTACATAAATCTGAAAAAGAACATGGACCGATATGACTACTTTTCTTAGCATAAGAAATGTATACTACTCCTGGACTGCTTGATACAGCACATAGGTCAAACCTAATTTCTAAGCTGATATACAATATCAATAGCTGATGTCTTGGCTTGCGAAACCACACTGCACATTCTGGTTTACAAACAAGTATTGGCTTTGAAAAATTTAATAACATTTGAACACAAGACAGCTATAAACCTACATTCCCCCCCTCATGTAACAAATGCGAATAGCTGCTAAGTAGCGTTTGCTTCATTTTCTTTCCGAGAAACAAGAGGGAAAAATAATATCCCCATTCTAAACATAACACACGCCAAAAAGTGCCGAGTATTCTAGCTCTAAAGTGATGACGTGATGACACCCAATTTAACTTTGAATGGAGTTCTGCAGCAGCCTGCCTTTGGTATATGGTGAGTGAAAACTGACAAAGCAACAAATCAGGAAAAAACTTATAAGCATCTATGAATTTGACCCATCAGCCTGGTCTAACATCAGCCCTATAAATGCTCAACTTAACTGTGGTATCTTGACAAATAAATAGTCCAAGGAAAAATAACGAAATATCAACAAAGTTGGATTGTCTGTGTAATTTATGCCAGAATCAGGCCGTGCAGACTAGCTACATTAAGTTGAACTTTATTCAGTTCAAGAAGGCCATGTGTCTGGGGATGGAGATCAAGAATTTGACTATGTTGGTTTGTCTTTTAGCCCACTAAACATATTCTGTTTGCAGCAATCATGAACCTCGACCACCATCCTAGGCCAGCGCTACCTCTGATAGGTGAACTATTTATTTACGGTGTTAAAGCTGGTTTTCCTGTAAATACTTAGTGTAGTTCGCTGCCATTACTCAAAACACTTCCTTCCACTTTCTGCCTATACCAGTTCTTGGTTACGAAATGTAATCTCCAGGGTAGTTGTTTCAAATCACCAGTTCACACTTGTTTATATGCAGACAATCAGTCACCACAAGCTCTTCTTTTGTCTTTAAGAATTCAGGATGGGCATGTCTAGAGACATTTAAATCACAATTTGGACTCTTAATATAATTGATGGGTTTGCATAAAAAAATGAGAAAATATTCTCCAATATGCCATATAATGAAACATCATCTTTTTTATTGTACTTAAAAAAACAAGGTCTGAAACTTTCTTAAGGCTAAAATAAAAATGTGCGGTTAAAGAAAAAATCTTCGAGTCATTATTTTGAAAATATTAATCCAGAGCTAAAGTTAACCTCATTGGTGGGTTATTTTATATCAAATAAATAGCAATTAATTATTTACCAAATATTATTATAGTAAAACAATTCAACCTGGTTAAAGACTCAAACTTCAAAGTTCATGGACCTGATCTAAATACATTTACAAAGATAAAGCTGGACTCATGATGGAGAGGAAATGAATATTATACCATTATCATCATTTCAATAGCTCTTCTCTCTCATTATTGTTGTAATGAAGACTAAATTAGGCTACATTCAACATCTGATTCATCTTTTCATTTTATCATTACTGCATTTTTGTCCTCTCCATTGATAAGTTGTATTATAATAAGTTTCCAATATTCATTGGGAAAAAATATCAATTCTTTTCATTTCAATATTTCTATTTATATTTTCTATATCTTATTTTTTCTCCCCATATATTGAAATATGACCTATGGACAGGGAATTTTTACAATTCGGTAAACTTTCTTTTGTGAGAAGTAGAAACTTATCTTTCTCAACTCTTATGGCCTTGTAATTATATCAGTGACTTTATGCTTTGGAGAATTGTTATCCTGATATCTTTAGCTGTCAAAACTCTGCTGATGATGAATTCTCACTTCCTTTTTTTTTGTAAAAGAAAAAAAAAAAAAGTACAGTACCAATATAAATTTGTACATTCCTCCAATTTTCAAGGAAGTTACATTTCAAATACTGACCTCTGTTCCACTTGGAGTCTTGTGTTTCTTTTAACCTTGCTTTCTCAGGAGGCCCCTAGTCTTTTGAGGTACTCATCTTATTAAGAGCATCAACAGCTTAGTACACCCACCATCTAAGTTACTATTCACAACTTAATCACAGTACGATTAAACACAAATATACACGTCAACAAATCTTAACCCTTTTCTCTCTTTTGCAATGTGAATGAAGCATCTGGAATTTGCGAGCAGTGCATGAATGGGCTATGTTAAATCTAATGGATGTGATTTGAAAAATTAAATTTTGTTTTCTAAATTTGTTTTTAATGATTTGTATAGCCTTAGTTCTTATCAGGAAGGGTGGAGGGAGCTTACTCAAAATGATGTTTCTTTCTAAAATGTAGTACCTTTAGCGAGACCATCATTTGCTCCAGGTCATGGTGCCAAGATTGTGGGAGAGTGGATCAGTGTGTTCAACTTGTAATGATGTACAATTATACCTCATATTCAAGTCATTAATTTAATGTGTTATAAGACTAGCAGTATAACACAAAAAACAACTCTCAACACAAATAATTCAAAAAGCTTCACAGACACCCTATGACCCCTATAAGTAACTAGCTAGTATATTGGTAATGAGTTTGCCTAACATTCACGTGGCAGCAGATCGATCCCAACCCAGGATCGTTCATTTTAATCTGTGTTTGGGCACCACAGTAGGGGGTTGGGGTTGGGCTTGCCCGGCAGACATTCTGATGATAATGGAACTAAAACCAGACTCTTTTACCTTTACATACTACACTATCACTAATACAATAGACCACATAATTGTGAAACTTTTTTTTACTTTTTTATAATAAATGTACACTTTTATTGTAGAGAATGTGAAAAAAAATTCCTGTACAATATATTATTTTTCCTATTTCTTAATATAATGAGACATGGTAAAAAAACAACATAAGACATGATTGTACTTTAAGATCATTAGTCTTACTGATATTAGTTGTTGCTCCATACAACAACAAGGTTGTTGACCCATCAGCATTTCAATGTGCTTAATCTAACTTTCTGATTATAATCCAAACAGCTCTCTATTTAGGTTTATGTATAGCGTATCATGAAAACTTTCCTATTTAGATGTGCAGTATACCAAATTAAAAGCCTAAAATCTTTATATTTAGCTAATAGGTAATACTTTTTCCTTTTGATCTCACAGTTTTGTTTCTACATGAGACCTTAGAATACAAAATCCTTGTTTCCTCAACTGAGAGCTCAAATCCTACAGATGATGATTATGTGAATACACATACAGGTACTGTATTTTAGTTAACCAAGCATTAAAGATTTGTTGGGCATATTTGTTGGGCATATTGTTTGTTGACGAAATTCAGTGACAAAATTTAAAAATTGGCAAGTTGCTTGAACACCATATTTTCTTTTTTTAAAGTAAAGACCTTGTTTATTGGCAATTAATGATTTAGAGGCTACTCATGAAAGCCAGAGGCAAGGGACAGTAATAATGCCCTAGAAGAACAATGCTCTAGAGACTAACCATATATACTTATGATTAGTGCCCAAGCCAATTCTCCACCCAAGCTACGACCACGGAGGGGCCAAGCAATGGCAGGTAGACCTATAGGATCCTCTAAACCCAGAATCCTTGGATTATAAAGATGGTAAGATTGTAGACACTACAAGAAACTATCAATGTTGAGCAAGCCTCGGACCCCAGTCCGGCAGGTCTACAAGCAGGGATGTTTCCAACAGG
Organism: Palaemon carinicauda; assembly: GCF_036898095.1. NCBI lineage: Eukaryota > Metazoa > Arthropoda > Malacostraca > Decapoda > Palaemonidae > Palaemon > Palaemon carinicauda. Next base: position 47,744,647 of record NC_090752.1, read on the forward strand.
CTGCCACGCTGATTTTCAACAAGTTGATGACAGAAATGAAACAAGCTGAGGGCCAATGAAACACCACAAAACATTTTTAATGCTGCTTGCAGCAAGTAACAGAAGAAAACCTGTGAACAGTGAATTTCCTCTCCCCCAACCATCTACAGGTATCAGTAGCCATCCTTTAAGACAAACTTGTATGACTCACCAAAAATGGGGATCAACATCAAAACAGCTACTCACCAGATAATTTTGGTAAGGTTAATAGAAATTAAATTACAGCCTATATGATTTATGACACTGACGTTAAAACCTAAAGATTTTCTTTGCATGAAGAGTACACTAGCAACACTTCAAACCAGAGGCTAAACTTTGAGTAATTTCAGAGTTGATCTAGTGACATTGAAGGAATTTAAAATCTAGTACCAATCCCATAGCACTAGCAGAAAAATGAATACAATCTCAAACAATAACAGTTGAATTGCATTATTTTCTAACAATAAGTTAGACCAAGTAGTATGCCTACTTGAAAGATACAGAAATATGACAACTGTGAAGACCTCCATAATGACAGAAAAAGCTCACAAATGTAGAAGCAGTACAGAACTGTATATCTATATCATGTAAACAAAACACTTGTAGTAGAGTTTGGCATGAAAGGCTCAGCGTTTGTATGAATAAACTTGTTTCCATTATCATTAATATTATTACTATTATTATTATTACGTGCTAAGCTACAACCCTATTTGGAGCAGCAGGATGCTATAAGTCCCAGAGCTCCAACAAGGAAAAATAGCCCAGTGAAGAAAAGGAAATAAATAAACTACAAGAGACGGAATGAACAATTAAAATAAAATATGTTAAGAACAGAAAAATTTAAATAAATCTTTCTTATAAAAACTTTAAAAACTTGAAAAAATGAGGAAGAGAAATAAGATAGATTAGTGTGCCTGAGAGTACCCTCAAGAAAAAGCTAACCCAAGACAGTGGAAGACCATGGTACAGAGGTAATAGCACTACCCAATTCTAGAGAACAATGGTTTGATTTTGGAGTGTCCTCCTAGAAGAGCTGGTTACCATAGCTAAAGTCTCACCTATCCTTGCCAAGAGGAAAGCAGCCACTGAACAATTACAGCGCATTAGTTAAACCCTTGGGTGAAGAAGAAATATTTTTTAATATCAGTGTTGTCAGGTATATGAGAACAGAGGGGAATGTGAAAATAATAGGCCAGACAATTTGGTGTTATGTATAGAAAAAGCAAAAATTACCCGTAACCAGAGAGAGAGATCCAATGTACCTATCTGGCCAGTCAAAGGATCCAATAACACTCTAGCAGTAGCTTCACAACAGGTGGCTGGTACCCTGGCCAACCTACTATCTATAATACTACCTGTACTAAAATTAATAAATGTTCTCTTAAATCCATTAAATCAAACGTTTTATTAGACTGAGTGAACCCTTGCACAAACAACTCTTGTAAGAATATAAAAAGAACTCCAATAATTTCTTTATACCTTCAACAAACACTACTCTACCTTATTTATCTCATGACCACCATGTATCCAAAATATCCCAACACAAGCAGAATGTAATTAAGCCAGGCCTTCCATAAACAGTATCAATCTTAACTTGCTAAACAAGTATTTGGATAAATAAAACTGTATAGCAGGATCTCTTATCAATTGTAAGCATACATGCATCATTTAACCTTATAAGTGCAGAAACACTACTTGAAAATAAAAAAAAAAGGCCAATATGCTTCATATTCAAATTAAGAAAAAACTTCTAGCAAACTATGATGCTTACCAAAGGCAGACTTCAAAGAAAATGACAACTTTTTTCACATCAACATTTTTTTCAATCTTCAATTTCTAGTCTTGAATGTGAGCCCCCGGGTATTAGATTCGGTAAGATTCTCAGGGATATTAAAAGAAATTTGATTTCTCAGACATGCCAGAAATTTCTGCTCAAAAGTGAAATTAGAAAATACACGCTTAAAAGTAAAAGTAGAAAATACACTAAGAGAATTGTTTCTCTCACAAAAAAAGTATTTTTCCTCAATTTACAAAGTTAATTCATTTACTATTATCTAAAACAAATAGTAGCGGTGCAATATCTTGTTGCCTTAGGATGAAAGCACTCCCAAAATAATTGAACGTCAAGTTCCTGAGACTCATAATTTATAAGTAATGATACAACATATATCTTCATATTTGCTGAGTTCCTATCTATGAGACACAAACAAAGCAGTTTTGCTTAATGCCACCCTGACACTTGCACGAATATGTAGCACGCATTGGCACGACTCGAGTCATGCCAATGCGCAAACTAGTCGTAAATTGGCGTGAAGTGTACGTAAACATTGTGGCATGTCGGGACGAGAATTTTGAAATGTTCAAAATTTTGGTCACGACAAAAATTTTGCGACGGGGTCGTGAACTATGCGCAAACTTTTCGTGAACTCGTCATGACCTCGCCGGGACGATGCGGGAGGATGCATGCCATGTCACGACTGTCACGAACTGCCACGAATAGTTCACGAGTAGTTGACGACATGTTCACGAATATGCGCGCGTCGCAGCGTGGCCGTGCCTTCCCACTGACATAGTCACGTGTACTTCACACATTGATGACACGAGCAGTTCACGACTAGTTTACGCACTTCACGAACAGTTTGCGCATAACACGAGCAGTTCACGACTACTGCGCAACAGTGGCACTCACGTCAGTGTTGGGCTATATATAGCACTTCCTGGACGCTTCTGTGCTCTTGTTAAAGTTTTTAAAATTTAAATAGGAAATATTTACTTTAATGTTGTTACTTTTAGAATATCTAACTTTTCCTTTCCTCACTGGGCTATTTTCCTTGTTGGAGCCCCTGGGCTTATAGCATCCAGCTGTTCCAACTAGGGTTATAACTTAGCTAATGATAAAAATAATAATAATAATAATAATAATACGGTAATAATAACTGATAGAATCTGTGTGTGTGTGCAGGCGGCATCGTATTTTTGTCAGTTGAAAAAAGTTATAAGCGATTTTCTCAAAGTACTCACATTATTCGTACTTTCGATTTGAGGTGATTTAATTTTACTTGCATTAATAGGGAAAACATTTATATATTGTTGTGGTAGAAAATAAACTTTGATCAGCCCTTGTGCTAATTGTGTCTTTCTTCGAGGTGGGGTTGCCTTTTCTTACTCTTCTGCCTCTGCCAGCCTCTTCTGCTGCTCTTCAACAATGACTAGAGCAGCTGCCAGGTATAGGAATCTTCTCCTCTTTGCAATGGTGTCTCTGACACTAAGCATGTTGTATCTTCCTAAGCCAATCCAAAAATGACCAAGGGTTGGAGAGGCCTAGTTTTTATATGGCGTGGCCAAGTAGGCACGACACCATCCAAATTGCGCAAACTCGTCGTGCCAATGCAGGAAGTGCGCAAACTATAGGTGAACTCGTTGTGCCAGTACGTGTCAATGTGGACACGAACGGGCACGCATTCGTGAACTTGTCGTGAACTCATCGTGAACTATGCGTGAACTAGCTGTGGACAGTGTGGGAGCCTCCCAGTTTGTGCCCCAAAATGGCACGACTTGCCACAACAAATTCGTAGCCAAAAGTCGTGCAAGTGTCAGAGTGGCATAAGTCATTCAACTGTAGATCTTATCAAGTTGGTATAAAGTGCCTAATTATCTATTCCAGGTAGTGTATACTCTATATATAAATAAATAAATGTTGTAAATTATACATACATACATACATTATATATATATATATATATATATATATATATATATATATATATATATATATATATATATATATATATATATATATATGTATGTATGTATGTATGTATAACTAGTCCACTGTAGAACAACGACCTCAGACATGTCCTTCTACTTACGTCTATTTATGACATTTCTCTGACAGTCCACACCCGCAAACTTTCAGAGTTTGTCAATCCATCTATTCTCTTCCTTCCCATGCTTCTTTGCAATCTCTAGGGGCCCATTCTATTATTCTTGATGTCCATCTATTATCCATCATTCTCATTATACAGCCTCTTCTTGCAGCATTTCTTGATATCATAACTAAATTACCTATTAACTCTTGAGCATCTGTATGTATTGTATCTCCTAAGAGCTCTTGACCATCTATAAGTATTGTATCTCCTAAGAGCTCTTGACCATCTATAAGTATTGGATCTCCTAGGAGCTCTTGAGCTTCTACAAGTATTACATCTCCTAGGAACTCTTTGAGCATCTATAAGTATTGGATCTCCTAGGAGCTCGTGAGCATCTACAAGTATTACAACTCCTAAGAGCTCTTGAGCATCTGTAAGTATTGGATCTCCTAGGAGCTCTTGAGCATCTGTAAGTATTGGATCTCCTAGGAGCTCTTGAGCATCTACAAGTATTACAACTCCTAGGAGCTCTTGAGCATCTGTAAGTATTGGATCTCCTAGGAGCTCTTGAGCATCTACAAGTATTACAACTCCTAGGAGCTCTTGAGCATCTGTAAGTATTGGATCTCCTAGGAGCTCTTGAGCATCTGTAAGTATTGGATCTCCTAGGAGCTCTTGAGCATCTGTAAGTATTACAACTCCTAGGAGCTCTTGAGCATCTATAAGTATTGGATCTCCTAGGAGCTCTTGAGCATCTACAAGTATTACAACTCCTAGGAGCTCTTGAGCATCTGTAAGTATTGGATCTCCTAGGAGCTCTTGAGCATCTGTAAGTATTGGATCTCCTAGGAGCTCTTGAGCATCTGTAAGTATTGGATCTCCTAGGAGCTCTTGAGCATCTGTAAGTATTGGATCTCCTAGGAGCTCTTGAGCATCTGTAAGTATTGGATCTCCTAGGAGCTCTTGAGCATCTACAAGTATTACAACTCCTAGGAGCTCTCGAACATCTACAAGTATTACATCTCCTAGGAACTCTCGAGCATCTATAACTATTGGATCTCCTAGGACCTCTTGAGCATCTATAAGTATTGGATCTCCTAGGACCTCTTGAGCATCTACAAGTATTACAACTCCTAGGCGCTCTTGAGCATCTGTAAGTATTGGATCTCCTAGGAGCTCTTGAGCATCTGTAAGTATTGGATCTCCTAGGAGCTCTTGAACATCTATAAGTACTGGATCTCCAAGGAGCTCTTGAGCATCTACAAGTATTACAACTCCTAGGAGCTCTTGAGCATCTGTAAGTATTGGATCTCCTAGGAGCTCTTGAGCATCTGTAAGTATTAGATATCCTAGGAGCTCTCGAACATCTATAAGTACTGGATCTCCAAGGAGCTCTTGAGCATCTGCAAGTATTACATCTCCTAGGAACTCTCGAACATCTATAAGTACTGGATCTCCTAGGAACTCTTGAGCATCTATAAGTATTGGATCTCCTAGGAGCTCTTGAGCATCTGTAAGTATTTGATCTCCTAGGAGCTCTTGAACATCTATAAGTACTGGATCTCCAAGGAGCTCTTGAGCATCTGTAAGTATTGGATCTCCTAGGAACTCTTGAGCATCTATAAGTATTGTATCTCCTAGGAGCTCTTGAGCATCTACAAGTATTACAACTCCTAGGAGCTTTTGAGCATCTGTAAGTATTGGATCTCCTAGGAGCTCTTGAGCATCTGTAAGTATTGGATCTCCTAGGAGCTCTTGAACATCTATAAGTACTGGATCTCCAAGGAGCCCTTGAGCATCTGTAAGTATTACATCTCCTAGGAACTCTTGAGCATCTATAAGTATTGGATCTCCTAGGAGCTCTTGAGCATCTACAAGTATTACAACTCCTAGGAGCTTTTGAGCATCTGTAAGTATTGGATCTCCTAGAAGCTCTTGAGCATCTGTAAGTATTGGATCTCCTAGGAGCTCTTGAACATCTATAAGTACTGGATCTCCAAGGAGCTCTTGAGCATCTGTAAGTATTGGATCTCCTAGGAGCCCCTGAGCATCTACAAGTATTACATCTCCTAGGAGCTCTTGAGCATCTGTAAGCATTGGATCCCCTAGGAGCTCTTGAGCATCTGTATGTATGTATTGGATCTCCTAGGAGCTCTTGAGCATCAATAAATCTTGGATTTCCTAAGACAACATTGACAGGATTTGAACGCAATCCTTTTCACCATGTTGGCTGCCATTCATCTACCAAAGGCTTTCCCATGACCTTTCTTGGCCATCATGCACTCTAATGAGGACTTGTATTTGTACTGTCACTAGTCTCAAGTATGACCTAAGTCTAAGGAATTAAATGGAACTGACTTTGATCGTGACCTTTACTTTACCTTTAGTTTATTTCTGTAACACCTAAAAATCTAAAAGTTTAAGGTGTCCATAGTGTGATCTTGCTCCCTGTTCAGATGTCTGGTTATCATTCACAGTTTTTGTCTGATCATCTTTCATTCAGTTCATTAAATAACTAATCAACTAACTTCATTCTGAGCTCACGATAGTTCTAGCTAAAAGAGGTCAGAGTAACTTCCAGTTCCATGTACTACTCCAAGGTAGTAACAATCCTACAATAGTCTACACTCGCTCTGTTTTTGGTTGGGATTTACATTCTAATGTCTTTCCAACTTTTTTCTTCTAAGTGAGTGAAATAAGAGGGATTCAGTATCCGGATGCATTTTGACTTGGAGAGGAGGGACATGGGGCAGCAATAAGATAAACTGATCCTTTGACTTTCTTTCAATCCTTTTGACAGGCATACACTATCCTTTTCTTAAATTAGTGCCACATTTTAAAGCCTAAAACACAAATGATGGCCAGATTTCTCTGAAAACCTTTTCCCCTCTGATTAAAAATCTAACATTTAGTGGGTCTGCCTCAAAGAAGAACATGAGCTTCCTTTAACCCTTTTACCCTCAATGGACGTACTGGTACGTTTCGCAAAAATCATCCCTTTACCCCCATGGACGTACTGGAACTGACTTTGATCGTGATCTTTACTTTACCTTTAGTTTATTTCTGTAACAC
>NC_090752.1:47752105-47801929 GCF_036898095.1 Palaemon carinicauda
AATGACCTAATTAAACGATATATAAATCTTGATTCTTAAGACCATGTCCGTAGAATTACTAAAGCCCTTGCAGTATTACATGGAAGAAAATAGAGAAAATATGCGATTTGTAACAAAACGAAAATCGGAGGCAAAGGGTGGGACAAATACCGCAATATACATACTTAATATACTATATATATGCTATGCATAATGTTCAGCGTGTACACATATACATACAACAGGATGTTAGGCAAGAGCAAGTACTGTAGACCATGTAAATTGTTTACTTACGATTACTAATGACACTAAGAACTGAACATTAACGAAAATATCAATATTTCGTGTACGTTTCAAGTGAAGTCTTCATACGTACTTATAACAAGCGTGTCAATATCATTTAAATATCTTTTCCTTCTTTTCTTTTCCACCCATCAAACCCTACAACCGATGAACATAATCCAAAATTACAACAATAATATGACGAAAGCATATCTTGAATATTCACGGAGTAAAGTAGCCCGTCAAGCCAAGTAATTCTTCACAGAAGAGGAGCCACGCCTTCCTCCCCTCTCGACTGCCACCAATTAGGTGGTATTTCAATTCATAACGGCCGTATTAATAGCATAACATCCTTGGCTCGGCGATACGAAGAACGCAACGCGAAGCTTTTGTGGCACTCACCCTCCATCCTTGGCACTTCTACGACCACATCAAGCGTGGGTGTTAAAATCACATCAGTTCATCTGATGCGTCCGTTTATGATAACGCAAATTTCCCGGTTGAAGAGATCGGTGATGAATGTTTCAACGAAGAATTCGGATGGTAATTATGTTGAAGCATGCATTGCAACAACTAAACCAGAGGAATGAATTTCACTTTTTTTTTCAAACTACCCTGTACGAACACTTTCCCTGATAATAATATTATTACCGATTCTTGCTATATTTTCAGTTATGAAATAGTATTCCTAGACCTTAATAAAAAAAACTACAAGTTAATGGGCAAAAATAAAATATCAAATCCTTTAATTTAGTTAGTAGATAATCTGGTTCTATCAATGAGATCCACAAAAATTATACCTGTAGTAAAAAGGGAAACCGTTTATTAGAGGTTGAGATTTGGTTTCAAAATTATTGAAAATTACCAATTCATAATAAGTACATTTTTCTGACTGATTCAATATGTGAATTTGACAATTAACGCTAAATAAGCTGCGTGATACTCTAAATACATAAGAATGTATACGACAAACAGATCCTTTAAGGTTTTTTTAGGGCACAGGGTTTTCATGCGCGACAAGAACAGGAAAACAGCCCTTGAAGTAAGTAAATTAGGTAATATTAAAAATGTCTACGACGCAATGCGCATACTAAGTGACGTGTCAATATTCCAAAACTTAGAACAAGCATACCTACAAAAAGAATATGAACACAAGTAAATAACATTTATCTAAACCCACGACCCCATGTTAGTGGATCTCAAACATTAAAGCACCAGAAATCAACAATACAACAGATAAAAACAACAACAACAAAAAATAATAATAAATAATATAACTAGGAGAAACAAGGTTCTTTATAGGTGTAAAAAGATTATTTTACAATAAAAAAAAAGTAATTGTTTTGATTTTACCTCAATAATAAGGTTATAAAAAAAAAGAAAATACTAAATCAATTTCAGATATCAATGCGGAAACATCCCAAAGGAATGCATACGCAAAGGGAGGGACAAGACATACCACGAGGTATGGGTCACCAAGCGCCAGAAATTTAGGGCCAAGAGGACCACTCAGTCCCTAACAAAAGTTCTATACATACTAGGGAGTAAAAAGATTGCAGACTAGGAATGTCAAAAGCAATATCAAGTTGTCAAATCCAGAATGTCTAAATTCTTGTTTTTATTCTTTCATATTTTTTTTTCAGCATCTTCATTCCTTAAAAAGAGTAGGTTTATATCTCCAATTTGGATTAAAGCTTCCTCCTACCCGCATCTTTGGTTGGCTACAAAATGCCCCTACATAAATAAGACGATTAGTCTTTTAGAAAAATTGTCAAGGCATTGAACGTCTAAAAACAAAATAAACAATTTAACATACTGTACTTCTCTTCGATGTAAACATATTGAAACAACAATTCATAACGATCGTGAGAGAGAGAGAGAGAGAGAGAGAGAGAGAGAGAGAGAGAGAGAGGAGAGAGAGAGAGAGAGAGATTGTTTGGCAAAAGGCGTAAGAGACCTGGTGCTATAGGTGACAGAGGGTGAACTAACAACCCGACACGCCCTAACAACCACCGCTGATACAAACTGACAAATTGCGCCACACCGCCACATCAGTCTCCTCGGCAGGGAGAGAAGAGGGATGTATATAGAGCTGGGATGGGAAAAGATGTGTTAATCATTATTATTGTACGATTTATACCTAGTTTTCCAGCTGATAGTTTTCGCAATCATACCCTGTGAGAGTAGATTTAATAATCCTTTGAATATCTGCAATCTTCATCATGGTGGTAATAGTATAAGTAATGGCATGAAATAAACCTTTTAAAATCTGGTTATATCAAGAATTAACACACATATACACTATATAAACAATCTTCAGGGTTAGTTTGTCTTCAAAACATTTCTTTTCTAACTAATAAGAGAAGACAGCTTCACGTACCGCTATGTTACAGGCCTTAAACCTAAAGTTTTCCTCCTGAAAACTCACAGCCAGGCTTCCCCAAATTGAAACAGATAATAGAACACTTTGTCTCCTTAGCGTTCAGATGGTTGCAAGTGCTCGTCATGTGTCCCACCCCCAAGGGAGACCTCCCACCAACATTTGACTAAGTCACTACAGCCCTTTAATAATGAACCTAAATTCCCTTAACCCTTATTTGAAACCCCTTAACCCACCCACACTCATGGGTTCCCATCCATATCCAGCCTCTATCACCTCCCCCCTAACCCACCTTAAATCAACTTCCTCATCCGGTGACCCCCCCCCCCCTCCCTTAAACCTACCCCTACACTTCCTTTCCGCCGAATGAGTTCGACTTCCTTTCTTGCTGCAATATGGCAAAGGGTGATGGGACCAATGACGGGGACCATTTCGTTTGGGAAGTTTTGTTCTCCTCCGAATGAGTTAGTTTCTCGTACCACGGTGCAACTTAGTGGCAAATGGAATAGCTGCTCTCTGTACGCAGATATAAAGTGGGTTCAATCAGAACGTCTACCAAAAGGGGAGCAACCATCGTGACACGGACGCTAAAGAGTTGACTATAAGTGTTTCTCTAAACAGAACAGCCCGATGCTCAGAAAAATTCTGCAAGGACCCGTCTTTCTACTAAAGAACTTCAGGATGAAATCTTATTTGTTGTCTATGTTTATTATGTAAGCACAAAGCCTACGGAAGTCAAAATGAGGAAAACTTATATGATAAAGTGTTTGGCTTTTATATATATATATATATATATATATATATATATATATATATATATATATATATATATATATATATATATATATATATATATATATATATATCGTCACGATCAGCTCTCATCGTCCCTCGTGAGGGGAGAGATAGAATAGTCATACCCTAGTGGGAGGGGTTTGCGTTTGTGAGTGTGTGCATATCTGGTCGTTATTTTGACGGGTCGCATAGTTATTAAATATGTAGAGATTGTACGATACCCTCATTACGTCTCCAACCTTTTGAATTGACAGGAGAGAGAGAGAGAGAGAGAGAGAGAGAGAGAGAGAGAGAGAGAGAGAGAGAGAGAGAGAGAGAGAGAGAGAGCAAAATTACTCATACAAGCTGCGCACGAGCCCGCCGGAATGTTCTCGGCCAATAAAGAATCCAACGCGGGACGAAATCCTCGATGTTGGACGATTCCAGAGGAAAATGATGGATCACGCCAAGATGCTAAAGACCTCGACCGCACATTCGTACCCTTCGATGAACGATGCGCAATGCATGATTGAGAAGTCACCAATAACAAACTACAATAGGGCCAATTCATAAATATCACGATAACATTTACTTAAGTAAACAGTGTAAAACATGTCAAATTTCTAAATATGAAATTGTTCATGTATGTCACATTAATAATAAACATTTTTGCGAAGGCTAAAATGGGTATAATTAATGAGAGAGAGAGAGAGAGAGAGAGAGAGAGAGAGAGAGAGAGAGAGAGAGAGAGAGAGAGAGAGAGAGAGAGAGAGAGAATGGTAATTTCTTTTCCGTGAGCTATGAGCATGTCTTACAGTAATTTCGAAGACTACGGCATGAGTTGGTCAACATTTAACTTAACGAAAACAATTACATTTCGTCCATACGTGACTTTCAGACTTGCAACTTGTTACGTCAAATATTATTAACACCTGGTATTAAAAGGACACACACATTTACGATCAAACTCCAGTAAATGATTCATAATATAACTAATGAAGGAGCACTGAAACCATTTCACCCCATTAAAATTCACCAAGTACAATCTTAGTTTTCTATTCCCAAAACTTTAGGCTTCAAGTCCAATTGAACATTTCAGCTGGATAATCAGATATTTCATACACCCAAAATCGTTAAGATTTTTGCAATTAGTAACGGTTTACTTAGATGTTTTATTTCTATTTCCCAGATATAAATCTTTAAGCTAATTAAAAAAAAATGCCATTTGTTCACTATTCAAAAGCTTCATTATTCATATGTCAACCCTTCTGAAACTTCCGTTTCCAAATGTTAATATTTCTGAAACTTTTTTTAAATGTTAAAACTTTTTTTTTTTCAAATGTTAATACTTCTGAAACTTCTTTTCAAATGTTAACCCTTGTGAAACAAACCACAATGAAACTTCTTTTCAAATATTAACCCTTGTGAAACTACACTCTAAAACTTCGCTTTTCAAAAGTTAATCCTTCTGAAACTTCTTTTCATCTGTTAATCCTTCTGAAACTTCTTTTCAAAAGCTAACCCTTTTGAAACTTCACTTTTTGAAGATCACCCTTTCTGGAACCTATTTTCAAATATTAAATCTGAAACCCACCCTTTTCAAATGTTACCCTTCTGAAACTTCACTTTTCAAGTGTTACCCTTCTGAAACTTCTTTTCAAATGTTAATCCTTCTGATACTTAACTTCAAATGTTAACCCATCTAATATTTCCCTTTTTGAAGATCAACAATTCTGAAACTTCGGTTTTTAACTGTTAATCCTTCTCAAATTTCCCTTTACAAATGTTAACTTTGCAAAAACTTCCCTTTTCGAAGATCAACCCTTCTCAAACTTCACGTTCCAAATGTTAACCCTTATCCATCTTCCCTTTTCAAAAGTTTAACCATGTAAAACTTAACTTGTTCAAATATTAACCATTCTTAAACTTCACTTTTCAAATGTTAACCCTTCTGAAATTTTACTTTTCAAACGTTAACCCTTCTGAAACTTCACTGTTCGGAGATCAGCCCTTCTGAAACTTCACTTTTTAACTTAATCATTCTTGAATTTAATTTTTCAAATGCTAACCCTTTTAAAATATTTTGGAGAGATCAACACTACTGAATCTTCTCTTTTCACATTTTAACCCTTTCAAACTTCACTTTTCAGATGTTAACCGTTATAAAACTTCCCTTTTTGAACATCAACCATTCTGAAACTTCTTTTGAAATGTTAATCCTTCCTAAATTTCTCTTTTTAAATGTTAACCCTTTTAAAACTTTACTTTTCAGAGATCAACGAGTCTCAAACTTTACTTTTCAAATGTTAAACCTGAGATCGGAGATCAACCCTTCTGAAAATCCACTTTTCAAAGGTTAATTCACCCGAAACTTAACTTTTCGGAAATTAACGCTTATGAAACTTCACTTTTTACGCCTTCTAAAAACTTCACTTTTCAAATGTTAATCCTTCTGAAACTTCACTTTTCAGAGAGCAAGCCTTCCGAAATTTCACTTTTCAGTCAAATGTTAACCCTTCTGAAACTTCTTTTCAAACATCAATCCTTCTAAAACCTAATTTTTTGTAGATCAATCCCTTTGAAACTAGATTGATTAAATCCTTCTCAAATTTCACTTTTCAAAAGGTAACCCTTCTAGAACTTCCTTTTATGGAGATTAACCCACATGAAACTTCACTTTTCAAATATTAGCTATTCTGAAATTTCACTTTTTGGAGTTCAACCATTCTGAAACTTCACTTTTCGAAGATCAACCATTCTGAAACTTCACTTTTCAAATGTCAATCCTTCAGAAACTTCACTTTTCAAATGTCAATCCTTCTGAAACTTCACTTTTCAAATGTCAATCCTTCAGAAACTTCACTTTTCAAATGTCAATCCTTCAGAAACTTCACTTTTCAAATGTCAATCCTTCAGAAACTTCACTTTTCAAATGTCAATCCTTCTGAAACTTCACTTTTCAAATGTCAATCCTTCTGAAACTTCACTTTTCAAATGTCAATCCTTCAGAAACTTCACTTTTCAAATGTCAATCCTTCAGAAACTTCACTTTTCAAATGTCAATCCTTCAGAAACTTCACTTCTCAATTGTAAACCCTTCAGAAACTTCGCTTTTCAATTGTAAACCCTTCAGAAACTTCACTTTTCAATTGTAAACCCTTCAGAAACTTCGCTTTTCAAATGTCAATCCATCAGAAACTTCACTTTTCAAATGTCAATCCTTCAGAAACTTCACTTTTCAAATGTCAATCCTTCAGAAACTTCACTTTTCAAATGTCAATCCTTCTGAAACTTCACTTTTCAAATGTCAATCCTTCAGAAACTTCACTTTTCAAATGTCAATCCTTCTGAAACTTCACTTTTCAAATGTCAATCCTTCTGAAACTTCACTTTTCAAATGTCAATCCTTCTGAAACTTCACTTTTCAAATGTCAATCCTTCAGAAACTTCACTTTTCAAATGTCAATCCTTCAGAAACTTCACTTTTCAAATGTCAATCCATCAGAAACTTCACTTTTCAAATGTCAATCCTTCAGAAACTTCACTTTTCAAATGTCAATCCTTCTGAAACTTCACTTTTCAAATGTCAATCCTTCTGAAACTTCACTTTTCAAATGTCAATCCTTCTGAAACTTCACTTTTCAAATGTCAATCCTTCAGAAACTTCACTTCTCAATTGTAAACCCTTCAGAAACTTCGCTTTTCAATTGTAAACCCTTCAGAAACTTCACTTTTCAATTGTAAACCCTTCAGAAACTTCGCTTTTCAAATGTCAATCCTTCTGAAACTTCACTTTTCAAATGTCAATCCTTCAGAAACTTCACTTTTCAATTGTAAACCCTTCAGAAACTTCGCTTTTCAAATGTCAATCCTTCAGAAACTTCGCTTTTCAATTGTAAACCCTTCAGAAACTTCGCTTTTCAAATGTCAATCCTTCAGAAACTTCACTTTTCAAATGTCAATCCTTCAGAAACTTCACTTTTCAATTGTAAACCCTTCAGAAACTTCACTTTTCAAATGTCAATCCTTCAGAAACTTCGCTTTTCAATTGTAAACCCTTCAGAAACTTCACTTTTCAATTGTAAACCCTTCAGAAACTTCACTTTTCAATTGTAAACCCTTCAGAAACTTCACTTTTCAAATGTCAATCCTTCAGAAACTTCACTTTTCAAATGTCAATCCTTCAGAAACTTCACTTTTCAATTGTAAACCCTTCAGAAACTTCACTTTTCAAATGTCAATCCTTCAGAAACTTCACTTTTCAAATGTCAATCCTTCAGAAACTTCACTTTTCAAATGTCAATCCTTCAGAAACTTCACTTTTCTAATGTCAATTCTTCAGAAATTTCACTTTTCAATTGTAAACCCTTCAGAAACTTCACTTTTCAATAGTAAACCCTTCAGAAACTTCGCTTTTTAATTGTAAACCCTTCAGAAACTTCACTTTTCAATTGTTAATCCTTCAGAATATTCACTTTTCAATTGTTAATCCTTCAGAACTTTCCACTTTTCGCACGCATCCCTTCTCAAACTTCTCTTCTCTTCTGCCAATCTTCATAAAAGTTTCTTTTTTAAATTCTCTATTTAGTTACCAGAACTTCAGTAACATCTCTTATATAGCTGTGAACCCTTCTAAGACTTTTTTTTCAGCATATATCCCTTTTTTAACTTCTTTACTTCTTTTACTGTTTATTACAATTCTGAACCTTCTTGTTCAGGTTTTAAGACTTCGTGAAACTTCTTTTACAGTTTATTACACTTCTGAAACCTCTCTTACAATTTATTACATTTTTTAAACTTTTAGTTTATGACATTTCAGTAAATTCTTATAGATTTTATAACACTTCTGAAACTTTTTTTTACAGTTTATAGAAATTCTGAAACTTCTTTTAAAGTTTATAATACTTCTGAAACTTCTTATATAGTTTATAAAACTTCCGATACTTCTTGTTCAGGTTTTAACACTTATAAAACTTCTTTTACAGATTATAAAAATTCTGAAACTTCTTTTAAAGTTTATAAAACTTCTGAAACTTCTTATTCAGGCTATAAAACTTCTGAAACTTCTTTTATAGTTTATAAAACATCTGAAACTTCTTGTTCATGCTCTAGGACTTCTGGAACTTCTTGTTCTTATTATAGCACCTCAGGAACTTTTTGTTTAGGTTATAATACTTCTGAAACTTCTTCCAGTCGCCAACACTTCTGAAACGTCTTTCAGTAGCCAACACTTCTGAAACGTCTTTCCGTAGCCAACACTTCTGAAACTTCTTTTTTCAACTGTCAATCCTTCAGGAAGTTTTTAAGGTTGATATCACAACGAGAATGTCCCTGTTCCGATCTCAATTCTTTTGGTACTTTTCAGTCGTCAACTCTTCTGGGCCATCACTTCCAAGTTGTGAACTCTTCTTAAATTTCAACTTTTATTTATCAACCCAAATGAAACTTTCCTTATCAGTTGTTAACCCTTCTATAACTTATTATAATCTTCAAATTCAAGATACGAACAATAAAATACCATTGCCTTAAATAGAAATAAGATTAAACACATTGATTTCCACACATACCACATTTAAACAGCAAATGAAACCATATGACTTCCAAGCCACAACATGACCTTTTTAGTATCAATTTCTTTAGGTCAGTATCTTTCCTCAGACAAGACGATCTGATCAATCCTATTACTAAAACCATTATTGATGGGATGGAAGTCACAAACAATCACATGTCTTTCATTAAAAGTGTTCTTGTGTCCATTCTAAGCGAGATAAAAAAAAATATAAATAATTATCATTATTACTATCATCCGTTATTATAATGATTTCTACTATTGTTATCATCATTATTACTTGCTAAGCTGCAACCCTAGTTGGAAAAGCACAATGTTATAAGTGCAAGGGCTCCAACAAGGAAAATAGCCCAGTGAGAAAAGGAAATCAGGAAATGAACTACAAGAGAAGTTTATGAACAATAACAACATTAAAATAAATCTTTCATATATAAACTATAAAAAAAAACTTCAAAATAACCAGAGGAAGAGAAATAAG
This sequence comes from Palaemon carinicauda, assembly GCF_036898095.1. Taxonomy (NCBI): domain Eukaryota; kingdom Metazoa; phylum Arthropoda; class Malacostraca; order Decapoda; family Palaemonidae; genus Palaemon; species Palaemon carinicauda. The sequence goes on from NC_090752.1 coordinate 47,761,568, forward strand.
ATAGAATAGTGTGACCGAGTGTACCCAAAAGCAAGAGATCTCTACTCCAAGCAGTGGAAAACAATGGTACAGAGGCTATGACACTGCCCAAGACTAAAGAACAATGGTTTGATTTAAGTGTCCTCCTAGAAGAGCTGCTTATTTGAGTCAATTTCAGATTGAATCCAATTTATATAAGAAAATTGATTAGTTTTAAAAAATATAGCATATAAAATACAAAGAACACCAAAGAGAATGACAAAATACAGAATATAAAATACAAAGAACAATGAAGAAAATTATAAAAATACAGAATACAAAATACAATGAGCAATGTAGAGGATTAAAAAAAATTAAAATACAAAAAAAAATAAGTGCAAAAAAAAAAAAGAATATACAATGCCAATAATAAAGAGAATTAAATATCCGAATATAAAAAGCAAAGAATAATGAAGAGACCAAAAAGAAAAAAAATATTAATGATCAAAGATTCAAGTTAACTTTCAAATCTTTGAAAAAATATAAAAAATTGAAATCATTGATATTTCGCTGCGATCATCTGTGCAGACCAGTTACGGCACAGGTGTCACGCCGGACTTCAAATCATCTGTTTCTAAAAATACGTCAACATCTGTCCATGCACCTGTGAACGTTCAAAATACGTCACGAACGGCGAACACGCGTGCTCATTTCTCTTATTTACGTAATGAGAGAGAGAGAGAGAGAGAGAGAGAGAGAGAGAGAGAGAGAGAGAGAGAGAGAGAGAGAGAGAGAGAGAGAGAGGGGGGGGGGGCTTTTATGTAACGCTGAAACGGGAAAAATAGTTCTTCAAAATAAAATGAATTGTAAAATTCATTTACATATTCAATTACATGTTTTTTTTTTTTTTTTAAACTGTACTGACACGAAACCCAACATTCTTTTCTGAACACATCAGAAACACACACTAATAATAATAATAATAATAAAGATATTTTGAAAAAATTTTGATTACATTTTACAACAAACAAATCCATAATTACACAAGATTTACATCAAATCCTACGTATGTTTTCTCTTTGGAATATCACCTTACTATGTTGTACACATGACAAGCGCTCTCTCTCTCTCTCTCTCTCTCTCTCTCTCTCTCTCTCTCTCTCTCTCTCAAAGTGACACACAATGAAACTGTAACAATTTCACCCATAGACTCCCATTTTTTTCCATGACATTTGCAACCGAAAAAACTAACGCTTCCATAGAGCTTTACGTAAATAAGAGCTGTTTATTAATATAAGAAAGCCCTTACCCTATAAGAGCTCCTTATTAATTATAAAAAAAAGCCCTAACGCTTTCATATATCCGTAAAACTGCTTCAACATCAACAATAAAAGACTAACTTCACGTTTTTTAACCTAAGACGATGTATCTACACTATATATATGTATATGTATATATATATATATATATATATATATGTGTGTGTGTGTGTGTGTATACACTGTATAGTGCATGTGTATTGATTTCATCTAGATACGTCCTCTAAGGGTAAAATAATTACATTATATACATACAACCTCCCATCGCAAAAATATACCCATACACGTAAGTTGTCAATTCTAAATTATTATAAACTACAATTGAACACATTTTGCCACAAGCTACTGTAGAAGAAGAAGAAAAAAGTCGAAACGGGGAGCTGACGGAGATAAGCGCGTTCAGAAGGCAAGAAAAGCATGGTTTCATTTCAGCGCCGTTCGCCAGGTACGTTCATGAATGATTTTCTTCTGTAGGCAAAAAAAGATAGAGAAAGGGAAATACGGGATACGACTCTCCACTGTGGAGGTCAGACAGTAAGGTAATCCCGGTTGTGTTTACCATCTTCCTTGGCAAGATAACGAGAAGAAAGTATCGATGACGTAGAGAGATAATGTTGGGGAGTTTATCGTAGTCAAGGCTTTAAGGGAGAAAAGGGGGAGGGGGGGATAGATGGAGGAGGATGAACGGGAGTCCTTGCAAGGGGGGAGGAGTTTTGATCCGGGACCCACCGTAGACTGCGCTATTTTACGATTCACTTCTCCCCCTTCCTCCCTCTCACAGGCCAGTCGTCCTCCTCCTCCAACTCCCTCCCCCTTCAAGTTTGTAATATACAAAATTTTCGCGATGTATCAGCGTATCACACAAGCGAGCGACGAGGGAATCCAGCTCTTAAGTGACATGTGTATTTAGATCAGTTTTGTGTGCTGCGAGAGGCAAGACCGTCGTAAAAGATGGTAATGACCATTTGGTGCTGTGCGTTCGACTCCGCTCTCCAACACTCACACTCATAGTCATACACACACGCAGGCAAAGGCGGCCCAAGAGTTTATTAATAATGTTTTGGCGCTCGTGGGGTCATGGCAGGTCAGCCAGTGAGAAAGAGAGACAGAAAGTGAACAGGAGGCCGGAAGCTGCGAAAATGCAAAGTGCCAATGCCCCTGAAGAGATGTTATCCCACAGAGGGAACGACAACTCCCTGCCGACGCTACACGGCTTTGACAGCACCGCGGGGGCGAACATTACTTCCAGTCAAAAAGGGAAATCTTACGGTTTTAACATTACGTGGGCCTTGTGATCGATCCGTGGGCTATGTCTTCCTTTCTCAAGACAAGCGTCACATTATGAGACAGCAGTAAGGGAGAACCTGGGAGGTCAAACTCGACCCAAAATATCACTGATAAGCATTTATAAGGAGTTAAAAGAAGACCACTAGGCTAACAGACGCAGACAAATCTGCGGTTGTAGCGACAAGTGGCAACTCTCCCGTGCACAAGGGGCTGGATGCCGGCTTGGCGGCCACCAAACTTCGCGGACACTCATAAACATTTTCATAACGTGTTATTTACAGTTATTATACGGCTATAAATAATCTCAATACATTCATCAAACTCTGCTTTATCCAGCACATTTTTTACGGGGTACCTGCAACGTAAAATCGAAGCAAGGATCGTTGTTTTACCGGAGGTGAACTTATTTGATTAATTCCCGCTAAATGTTGAAGCGCGCGGTACGTGTATGTGGAGGTTTTATCTTGGCGACGGCATCCCCCCAACGGCCGTCCCACCCCTTCCCCCTCCCTCCGCTCCACACGAAATACGTACACTAATCTAAGCGTACATGTGCACCTTCATACAGTTCTCCGACAGGAGTCAAGCGCAGCCACTGTACACAGGCTCAAAGAAACAAAGAGAGAACACAGCAGAAGAGGAGAGGATGGACACGGATAGGGGAAATCCAGCAAAGAAAGAGAAGAGAAGAAGAGTTAATAAATACTCGAAGACAAACGCGCCAAGAAACAAATGAACCACCTCAACACCCCGATACCCTTATTCTCAACACCCCCTCCCTCCCTTTCTCTCCTCCCTCCTCCTCATCCCAAACGATTCCCGGCTCCCTCAACCCCCCAAACCCACCCAAATGACGAAATAAGTCCAGTTCCCTTCCAAAACGCACACATACACGTACACAATATGAACGGAAATATCGATTCGTCTTTTTACATGTATAGATGGAATGAAGAGAACAAAAATCAAGTAGTCAGTCAATGGAAGGCTTCTCACCGTCCTCCCTTCCCTGCCTTTAACCCTTAAGACAATAACAACCTCAACTAAAACCTTTCCCTTCGTCCTCGATAACCTCACATAGACCTTTTCTTTAAGCTGAGGTTTACAAGGTTTGGAAAACCTCATTTTACATTATCACTTCATGTTTTCATGTAAATAACCTAAAACAATAATATTAAGATTGGTGGAAAATAGCCCCTATTTGTCCAGAAAAGCAGCAACATGTATAACTATGGATTCAGAATATCTACTGTGGATTCAACTAGATTTAATTCATGTCAATAATGGTCGACTAAACTTGGATTCTCCACTTTACAATATTTAAAAACGGTCTATGGTCAATACCTTTAGCTCATGTAAACATACCATTTGATGTTAATAATAATAATAATAATAATATGTGAAATGGCCAATATTTTTCTCGACTAGTTTTCATCCATCCATTGAGCTTTCAGAACACATGAGCAGTAATAATAATAATAATAATGATAATAAAACTAGAAGTGAAGAGTAAAAGTGAGCTCACTAAACAGAAAGACGACCAAAAACGGCTTCGCTAGACAACGAAGCCATCCAACACGACCAAGAGGAAACCTTGTGGAACAGATGCTTCAGTCTACTGTCTATCCACAAGTTCAGTGTGTGTACGTGTGTGTGTGTTTTGAAACAAGGACTTTTCTGAAAGTGGATGGAAATAAAAATATCCAGAACGTTCGGAAACTGTTCAATGGATATCCTGGTAATCATTCATTAAAGGTGCAGTGCAACAGTTATTCTTTTTTCCAAGCACAAATACACACATTCTGATTGATTGAAAGCTTGGTGATGACGGTTTGCCGTGGCGACACTATACAGTAGGTGGGCTGGAAGCCTTGAGAGAGTGAGAGAGAGAGAGAGAGAGAGAGAGAGAGAGAGAGAGAGAGAGAGAGAGAGAGAGAGAGAGAGAGAGAGAGAGAGAGAGAGAGAGAGAGGGGGGGATGATGTTATAAAAATATACGTTACAATATTTTTCGCCTCATTATGTACTGGTAAACATCCTTGTATACATGTGTCCATAAATACGTACGTACATACATACATACATACATATATATATATATATATATATATATATATATATATATATATATATATATATATATATATATATAGGCATTAATTAAGTCACAAATATCAATTATTACAAAATTCACTCTGCCTTAGATTGGCCAAGGCACCAGCCAAACGTTGCGATACTACCGCTAGAATGTTATTGGGTCCTTTGACTGCCCAGACGGTACTACATTGAATCCCTCTCTCTGGGTTAAGGCTCATTTGGTTTTTGCCGACACACAATAGTCCGGCTTATTCTTTACATATTCTGCTCTGTCCTCATACACTTGACAACACTGAAATTACCATACAATTCTTTTCTCTGGAGATTAATTACTGCTCTGTAATTATTTAGTGGCTACCTTCCTCTTAGTAAGGCAAGAAGAGACTATTTTAGCCATGGTAAGCAACTCTTCTAGGTTATTCCTAAATCAAACCATTGTTCATTAGTCTTAGGTAGTGCCTTAGCCTCTGGTACAATGGTCTTCCACTGTCTTGGGTTGGAGATCTCTTGCTAGAGGGTACATTCGGGCTCACTATTCTATCTTATTTCTGATCCTCTTGTTATTTTAAAGATTTTATAGTTTACATGTGAAAGATTTATTTCACTGTTGTTATTGTTATTAAACATCTCTTGTTGTTTATTTCCTTATTTCCTTTCTTCACTGGGCTATTTTCCCTATTCGAGCCCTTGGGCTTATAGGATCCTGGTTTTCCTACTAGGGTTGTAGCTTAGCAAATAATAATAATAATAAATAACACCGCAGTATCAAAGATCTTATTTCTAAAACGGAATGGATTCGAACCTACGTTAGTATAGTGATAAATTATCAAAAAACAACAAAATTTTACAAACTAACCATACTATAATGGCGAAGATGTGTTGATTTTGATTCTAGGCGCAAACCTGAATTCGGCAGAGTAGAAATAAACTACCAACTCAGTAACCTGTTGGGCATAGGTTCAAACCTGTTGATCAAATTAATTTCCCCCCAAGGGATTTTATTTAGATAGCAAATTTAATATATAGGGGTATTTGTGGCTTATTTGGGAAAATGAAAATCACGGGTGTTAATGAGATCGATTATATATATATATATATATATATATATATATATATATATATATATATATATATATATATATATATATACCAATCAATATGCTTCTTTTCCTTTGGAAGGGTGTCCTGGTATATAAGAAGACTAACCTTCCTAATGTTCAGATGAGGTTGCTACGCCTCATATTTTCACTCTACTCGTGTGTCCATCTTCACTGAGATTTACCTCAAGATTACCGAAGTACTGCTTAATCTTGTTCATCATCCGACTATGAACAGAGGTAAAACTATGGTAGAAGAGAAAGACTTGAAGCCATAGCGAGTGGCTCTTCTACAAGGACAATTTGAAATAAACCAATGTTCCCTAGTCTCTTGCTTGAGGATACGATCCAGCACAAAATCACCCTTTAATTTGCTCTTATTCTCTCTTGGTTTTCTTGTTTCTCAAACGGAACTTCATGGAAGGGAAAATGTTACTCTTCCTGAAATATTTTATTTTCCTTTCTTCCTTTCCTCACTGAGCTATTTTCCCTCTTGGGAACTCTGGGCTTATAGCATTCTGCTTTTCCAACTAGGGTTGTAGCTTAGCAAGTAATAATAATAATAATAATAATAAGCATTCCTTATCTTTTTCTGTCTTGAATTTGACCTTAAAAAAAACTTTCATTACTGTTTCGTGTATACAGTAAATGTCTTTATGTAATGTGCTGCTTTCTCTATCTGGGCCCTATAGATTGTGGTATTTTCCCTCTCCACTTAGTGCTACAGCTTGGCTTGAAATAATAACTCCAAAAATGAATTGCCTTCCCATCAATTCACCTGACTGTATTCATACATGGATACTTCAAAATACAAACTATTGTTCTCTGGTCTTGGGTAGTGCCATAGTCTCTGAACCATGCCCTTCCTCTATCTTGGGTTAGAGTTCTTTTGTCTGAGTGTATACTTAGGAACGCTTTTCTACTTCCTTAATTTCTTTCCTCGCTGGGCTATTTTAGTTGTTGGGTCCCTTGGGCTTATAGCATCAGACTTTAATTAAAAATAATGGTAATAATAATAATAATAATAATAATTATAAGATTAAACTTCATAATTTGCAGATTAGGTCTAGGAAAGCATAGATAATTTTTATAAAGAGATTAGATCTATATTTAAGTTCAGGAAAATATAAAAAAATGAGAGAAAATAACAAATATTAAAAAATTATACAATTGAAAACGGGACGGAAGTTGTATCGACGAAAGAGAACGGCCGACGAGCGACCATTATAGAAAAAATGGTATTTCACATTTAATGAAATCACATCAACAACAATAGTAATGAGTTTTCGTTGGCTTTTCGAAAAATTCTCATTACCACAAAACCAGAGTCACCATCATTATTAATATTCCAACTAATCACATAATTATCAACATGATCATCATTATAATGGAATACAAATGCGACTCATGACATTGCTAATCAACATCCCTCTAAATCATTATTGCTTTTGTATTATATTTCGATTTTATTCGATACATTTTCTTTCACCCACAGACAACTGCTGCGCCGACACGAGGATGGAAATAGTGTTTGCAAAGGGGGGGGGGGAGGCACGCCTGGGGGTAGGTGGCTCGGTAACTAAGGGGTGAGACCTAGTGAAGCAAATGTACGTGCATAACATCTCATGCTTATTCGGGTAGTGAGTCATCATCGTTAATTTTTCAAAATACTCAGCTAAGTCTTCATCATCATCTCCTACTTCGCGATTCATAGTCCTCAGCCATGTAGGCCTGGGTCTTCCAACTCTTCTAGTGCCTTGTGGAGCCAAGCTGAACGTTTGGTGAACTAATATCTCTTGATGAGTGCGAATAGCATGCCCAAACCATCTCCATCTACCACTCATCATGATCTCATCCACATATGGTATTCGAGTAATCTCTTATAATCTCATTTCTAATCCTGTCCTGCCATTCAACTCCCAATATCAGTATGAGGGCTTTATTCTCAAATCTACTAAATATATTAGAGATTGTTTCATTGTCATAACATGACTCATGTACATAGAGTAACACCGATCTCACAAAATTGATATAAAGCCTGATTTGCATATGTAATTTCAGGGTATTTTATTTCCAAATTTTACTTAACCTAGCCATTGCCCGATTTAATTTTTTCAATCGTTCTTTAAACTCTAATTCTAAAGACCCTGTATTGGAGATCATAGTTCCTGATAGTTAAATGATTCTACCTCATCAATCCTTTCTCCTTACAATAATATATCACCTTCCACTGCATTCTCCGTTCTTAATTAAGCAAATCTGCAAATATGTGTTAACCCTTCATCGTATAACAGAAGCTATGTTGTATTAAGGAATCCCCTTTATACATAAACTTAGATCAATTGAAAGTAATTCCCCAATTACGCACATCGTAGTATATTTCACACAAATACAATATCCCTACCTCGCAATATCTTGGACGGGAGTTCGAGACCCACTCAAGTTCGATAGTCACTAACTGTGTCTGCAACCGCAGCATCTTTGTGAGCATAGGAAGGAGGGAGCCTATAGATCTAGGTGATCAGTCATCAGCAGGCATTGCCTTGCCCTCCCTGGTCCTAGCTTTATGGATAGAGGATTTGGGCACTGATCATATGTATACATGGTCAGTCTCTACTCTCTAGGACATGTCTCCTCCTTTGCCTCCGTCATTCATGAGCAACTTAGGCATTTAGAGAGATTGACCTCTTCAGCTAGAGTGGTCAAGGATTAATATAGCATTTTAAAACAATTGCCGTCCTACGCTATTTGAGAGAGAGAGAGAGAGAGAGAGAGAGAGAGAGAGAGAGAGAGAGAGAGAGCGCAAATTTTTAACCACTAGACACTATTGGAAACATCCCAAAGAATTCCACTAATCCTCAGTCCATCATAATACAGACTTTATTGTTGAGCCTATCTATGGATCAATGGCTTACACTACTCACGGATTAATTACGCAGACTATTGAAGCTAGACATAACCAATGCAAATACAGTCCACGTGAAAAGGTTTTCGGAGAAAGGAACTTCAAATAGTCACAACAAAACCGAATGATTTAAAGGCGTCTTTCAGTGCATGAAGACTGAATGGTCCAATTTGGAAATTCGAAGTGAAAATAGACAAAACCCAAGGTCTGTATCAAGCCAGGACAAAACAATGTATCTCCGCGTGTTCCAACAAGTTTTCGGTTCGAGTATTTATAATACATGGCCGTCTGAAGGTCATGTTGAAGTTATAAAAGTTCTCTTTATTCCGATATGACCTTGTTTTATATATAGCCATTCCTACTGCTAAAGACAGGATATACACTGGAGAAATCCAATGCACTAGAAACAAATGTTAACATAAGACACATGAGTGACAAACATAGGCTATCTGAACCAAGAACAATTAGTAAATTTGGTGAAAGGGCTTTTAACTAATGTGCGCCTAGACATTATAATAAACTGCCAACTGAAATGAAGGACCTAAAGGGAGCAATTGAATTTAAGAAGAAACTAAAGACATTACTTTTCACAAGATCATATGATTTGGAAGATGCTACAATCAAAGAATTGTATAAGTTATAACGAAAATGTTTCGTTAGATGATTAATATGGACCCGCCCGAGAAGTAGTTCACTCGACTTCAGTGGAGGGTTGGATTTAAACCCAAAACAAGTAACATAGTGCATACAACAAAATCCTCTCTTTAAGATCCAACGAGGAAAAGCGGAATATCTGCATGCTGTTCAGTAGAACGAGATTACTGCATTCCTTGAGATCTTCCTTCATATTGTTCTTGTACAATGATTCACCGCAAAGAATGAGTCAGCTGCTGTTCTTGTGCAATGACCCCATTTACCATAAAACTGTCAGAAAGGGGACCACCCCGAAAAGAAAGGACACTTATGGTAATTGATAAATTTACGAGAGAGAGAGAGAGAGGAGAGAGAGAGAGAGAGAGAGAGAGAGATTAATATAAAACTAGGTAAATTTAACAATAAAGATTAAGAGAGAGAATTATTATTAAATAAGGTTAAAGTTGACAATAAAGGTGTCATAACATAATACATAAATACAAAACTACAGCCAGAATAAAATTACAAAGCTTTAATGATTTCGATAAATCCAACGGTGCTAAATTGAACGCTAACCGTGACACAAATTTTAATAAGTGAAATGTAAAACACCCCAAGGAAGTGTTCGAAAAACATTTTTCTTTGCAAAAATAAGTCTCAGTTCACGAAAATTCAGATTGTTGGAGGCACAGACATTTGTTGTTAACATTGTATAGCTTTTTTATCGAAAAAAAAAAATTGTTCATTTTCTGATAATTTGTTCATTAAACCTTTCTCTTTGTCTTAGCTCTACTCGTTTAAATATGTATCTTACTTATCTTATAGCCACGTGTTCTACTAAAATGAATAAAGTTTAATAACCAACGAAGCCAATTTGTGAAGAATAAAACTATAAAACATACAAAAACTACTCTAAAAGATAACCATTAATTCGAGTAATTCATGGTTACGACACCCGCCTTCCCTGAATTTAAATTGACAACACATCTCTTCCCTTATAAAGAGTTTAATACCAAAAACAGCCACTATGATATAAAAAGTAGAAGTCTCCGATAGCTACCATTTGTTTAAATATCTGTTGGCGTATTAGCATACCATAACAAAACCTTCCTCTTATAGATATATTCTCCTCAAACTATACTTTATTTTTTTTATTTTTACTTAATTGATGATGATATTTTAGTTGTATCATTGCCCGAAGAGCACTGCTCCACATGGGCTTGGACCAAGTCTTTTTTTTTCTTTTTGTAAATCTTTGTATGTAAATATTTTTTGTCCAATAAACATTATTATTATTATTATTAAATCTAATATATGAAAACTTGACTAATATGACTTTTCAGGGCTGGAAAAATAAGAAACGTTAAAATCAATAAAAAAATAAAATCGAGTTGCTTTGAGATCATCTTCCCTCTCGATGTCAAGACTATATTACTTTCCTAAACAATATAGCTCTCAAGTCGACAATACTTTTTTTACGAGAAAGTCGACGACAGCACTTGTTTCCTAATATCTGATCAGAGACTTTCCAAATTTTTCCCTCATAATCGAACGCAAAACTTTTAATTCGTTTTCCAAACAAACGACACCTGGTGAAGGGGACCAGAGAGAAGGGGCAGAGGGGAAGGGAGGGGAGAGGGTGCCTTTTTGTAATTACTGTGTCAGTGCGAATTCCTGGAAACCAGCAAATTATTAATTAAACGAAAACCATCACGGATTCATTTCTGTATACATATACGAAATGAAACATATGCAGATGGGGTGTCGAATATCCAAAATCTTTAGGGTAATTGTGAATAATTAGGAATGATCTTCCTAATCGGGTAGTTGAATCAGTAGAACTTCGAAAGTTCAAACTCGCAGCAAATGTTTTAATGTTGAACATGCTTACATAAGTCAATTCTATAGTTAATATATCAAATATCTGTTTTTAATGTTTTTTTAAAATATTTTATTTCAATTTTTCATTACTTCTTATAGTTTATTTCATTATTTCCTTTCCTCACTGGGCTATTTTTCCCTGTTCCGAGTCCTTGGGCTTATAATATCTTGCTTTTCCAACTACGGTTGTAGCTTAGCTAATAGTAATAATAATAATAAATAAACAACAACAACAACAATAATAACAGTCGATTCACCGGGGCTTTACGATTTTCCCTTCGACACGAAAATCAAACCTCTACTATATGTGAACACCCTTTTATGTATATAATACATTTCTATGTAAAACAACATTATAATTTGGATAGTAATCAAATAATTAAAATATTATTGATTAACTTTGCCTTTTTGAAAGTTTGACCTGTTATGCTGTTTTCTTCTAGAGGTGAAGTTGTTTTTGTTTTTTTAAAGGACCTAGAGATGCTTTTTTTTATAATTTCGCTAGGGAAAGCTGAAGCCGTCTTTGTTTCTTTTTTTTCCCCAAGACTAGATGCTCTTTTCTTTTCTTTTTTTTTTGCAAAAGGTATTACATTTTTTTTTGCAAAAGGTTTATTACATGTTTTCTATCAAGAAAAAAAAATTTCTCTCGAGATTGGAACTGATGTGAACTGATGAGATTTAGCCTTCTGTTTTAACTTTCTAAAAAAAGTAGCATTTTTTCTTAGTAAGCAAACAACCCTGTCATACTATCGAGTGCTTTCCCTTCAACCATTCAAGGATCACAATGTCAATTCGTTTCCTGGGTGTGATTTTATCAAGAGATCAGAGCAAAGTCTTAAGCAGAAGTAGAAGTATCCTAACCTTGAAAACCTACATGTTTATGACTAAGGATATTTATGTACTGATGTACTTAAAAGATATCCTGATCTAGGACATGAAGATTTCTAACTCTTAATGGAACTTAGCCAGCCTATTAATATAACAGATCTCACCAAAATACCAAAAACAAAATTAGAAAAACACGTGAAGCAAACAGACCCCATAAAAGGTAAACAACAACATTAAAGCCATACCTGAGGATTTACGGTCGAAAACACTGGCTGGGTATGATAACAGGTCCTACAAGAGAGGAGGGGGAGGAAGAGTGTGATGGAGAGGGGGGGGGGGGAGAGAGAGAAGGGGATGCCTACGGAGCGAGTGGTGTTTAGATACAGGTGCAGAATGAAGTCGTTGGAAAGGATCAGGTCACTGAACAGGTATATGTAAGTATGCCACCTTCTTTCTGCCGTAGACTAGGAATTCTGGGAGTGGTACAGTACAAGGGACTTAGAAGTGAAGGATGTTGAACACGGGTCTTCGTACCGGGAGAGAGAAACGGCTTTCATTGGCATTTAATTAAATGGTAAATGCAAAAAAAGTAACATATTAACCAAGGTCAATTAGCAATTCTTTTATAAGAAAAATTTTCATCATATAATCAAACATAGGTCAATCGGTAGCTCGTGCATTGAATAAAAAACAAAAACCCTATAAACGAAGGTCATTCGGTAACCTTTTTTTTTTCACATAAACAAAGGATAATCGGTAGCTTTTGCGTATAAACGAAGGCCATTCCGCTCAATAAAAAGAAAAATACAATGAAATAAAAAAATAGGTTTTTACTCTACAAGGGATAAATGCAAAGTCTAAACGACCGTAATAAGAGTAAAACAAAAAAATACTAACAAGAGCTACAAAAAATGATTCGATATGAATAAAAAATAAAAAAAGGAAAATACAAATGAGTAAAATGTGGTAGAATTTACCACGAGCAATACCATAATATCAATGTCCAAATTTTTATAGCGACTGAAGCTAAGCATCATTTACTTCAAACATTTGCAGTCAACGCCATTAAAAAAAACTACAAGCATTCCATAAATGCAGATGGGTATTGCACTTAACAATCCACATAAAATATGCGGCTAGTTCAGCAAACAATATAAATGGATGTTTAGGCAAACACAAATATTTAAAAAAAGGTTACAAGTTAAAGTTATAGTTTGTACTATAAGAAAATTCTTGTTTCAGAGATCATCTATGGTGGGGTTGTGAGCTAGGAAGTCCACAAATTCAAACTTTAGGGTTCCTACGAAGTATACACAGATTAACAACAAATCATAACCTTCCACTTTTACAAACCCTCACAACCAAACCATAACCCCAGGACATGCCTTAATAAATCAAATTATTAAATAAAATCCTGTTTTCTACTTCATCTAGATAAATCAATAAATAAAATCCTGCTTATAAAATGATAGAGAAGTCAAGGTCTTCAGATCATGTGACTTTCATGGAAGTTCACCATTAATCATTGATACCAAGAGCAAGGTGCAAAATGAGAGAGAGAGAGAGAGAGAGAGAGAGAGAGAGAGAGAGACTGGAAAAGCAACAAAGACAGTAAGTAAACGGGGGAGGGGGGTAGCTCTTGGGGTAGCTAGACGATGTTAGGAAAGAGATCGAATACAGTTGGGGGGGAAGAAGCATAGCCAGCTGGACAGGGGAGACCCCAATGGGAAGAGGGGGGGGAAGAAGGGGAAGGGGGAAAGAAAGGAAGGGGGTGGTGGAGGAGGAGGAGGAGGAGGAGGAGAGGGAGGGGAGCTACCGTGGGAACGGAGTGCGTTGAAGATGCTGAAGCCTCCGGCCGTTCACCCGCTGGCTGTGGTCTCCTATCGCCTCCCCATCAAGCCTAACCCGGGGGCCCCCCTCCCCCACAGGCTGATCTATGGGGGTGAGAACCCTACTCCCACACCTTTACCTGACAAAACCCACCCACAACGCTGGCTCTCGAACTATATACCTTTGACGTTCGACATTGATACTACTAATACCTGTATTAGTTATAAGCATCAATGGATTTAGGGCTTATGGAACTAAATAGTTTATGCAAGACTAAATACTAAAATGTCAACGGTAAATGGCAGTATTACTATCGCATTTGTGAACATGGTGTTAATTTAATAATAATTTTTTCCCGGAGGTTTGTGTAATGAAAATTAATGAGAGAGAGAGAGAGAGAGAGAGAGAGAGAGAGAGAGATTATGAATAAGGTGTTAATTCAACAATAAATTTTTCCCGGTTTGTGTAATGAAAATTAGAGAGAGAGAGAGAGAGAGAGAGAGAGAGAGAGATTATGATATGGTGTTAATTCAACAATAAATTTTTCCCGGTTTGTGTAATGAAAATTAGAGAGAGAGAGAGAGAGAGAGAGAGAGAGAGAGAGAGAGAGTTCATAGGTCACAAATTGGGAAGATGGTCCAACAAGCTAATGCGAGTGACCCTGACCTAAATAGCTGAAAAGTTAAAAAATCAGGTACACCAGTAATTATTATCATAAACATTAATATCATCATTATTATTATTTTTCATAATAGCACGACATTGTTAGTTACTATATTACTGATAAAAATTCCCATTCCTGTTTAGAATGTTTACCCACCTCTTGATTTTTTACTCTTCAGTTCAAACTTTTGGCAATCTTTAACGTTGAAATGATTGACATAAGTCTCTCTTCAAAGTTTATATATGACAGATTTCTTTTAACCTTGTTTATTCATAAGATAATCATTCTTTTTACTCCTTACTTCCCATATATAGTTTACGTATTGCCTTGTATCCTTTTCTTACTGGGTTACTTTCACCGGTGAAGCCCTTGGGCTCGTAGCATCCAACTTTTATTATTATTATTATTATTAAATGCTAAGCTACAACCCTAGTTGGAAAAGCAGGATGCTATAAGCCCAGGGGCCCCAACAGGGAAAATAGCTCAGTGAGGAAAGGAAGCAAGGAAAAATAAAATATTTTAAGAATAGTAACATTTAAATAAAAATTTCCTATATAAACAATAAAAACTTCAACAAAACAAGAGAAAGAGAAACTAGATACAACAGTGGTGCCCTGAGTGTACCCTCAAGCAAGAGAACTCTAACCCAAGACAGTGGAAGGCCATGGTACAGAGGCTATAGCACTACCCAAGACTAGAGAACAATGGTTTGATTTTGGAGTTTCCTTCTCCTAGAAGAGCTGCTTATATAGCTAAAGAGTCTCTTCTACCCTTACCAAGAGGAAAGTAGCCACTGAACAATTACATTGCCGTAGTTTAACCCCTTGGGCGAAGAAGAATTGTTTAGTAATCTCAGTGTTGTCAGGTGTATGAGGAAAGAGGAATATCTGTAAAGAATAGGCCAGACTATTCGGTGTCTGTGTAGGCAAAGGGAAAGAACCGTAACCAGAGAGAAGGATCCAATATGGTACTGTCTGGCCAGTCAAAGGACCCCCCCTAACTCTCGAGCGGTTGTAACTTAGCTAATCAAAATAATAATAATAATAATAAAAATAATAATAATAATAATAATAATAATAATAATAATAATGGTAAGATGGTGGTACCCCGAGGGGTACATTCGGAATACACACCCCCACAAATTGCCGAACCAGCGGGTTGTTCGGAAAGGAGAGGGGGGGTGAGAAGGGTTCAATCTGTATGTGTGTGCATATCATATAAATATTTAGAGGTCCTTTTTAACTGCTCGGGTAAACTAGAAATAACAATAATAATAATAACAATAATAATAATAATTCTCTTGCCTACATTGAACGTCTACTTTGTGAATAACAACACGTGATATTACAACTATGACAAGACGAACAAAACCAACACTTGGACACAAATACATAAAAAAAAAGCAAAAGCAAATTAGGCTTTCCTCGTTGTCCTTTAATTCCTCAGCTCTATCACCCCCTAGCAATAAGAGCAAACTGGCAGCAAAGACCGAGAAGTTACTGTGTACATTCCGCAGCTGTCAATTACAATAAAAATGATTATTACTACGGCCGCCGGAGACCTCCCAATTAAGAGAATTTCTCTTCAATGCAATTAACCTGTTCACCAGGTTGACTACTCCGGCTAAAAAGTAATGCCCGCTGAGATATGGTCAATTAAGAACACCCTAACCCTTGCTCCCTCCCTCGACACAGGCGATGGACCCAAGACGATCTTTCGAGAATGTGAAGGAGTTCGTATAAATGTATCAACGCATTTTATAAAATAGTGAAATTTCAATCTACTACAGCTATGTTACTATTAAAGAGACTAATATCTCTCTCTCTCTCTCTCTCTCTCTCTCTCTCTCTCTCTCTCTCTGTAATTTTTTTTTTAAATCTCCACGAAGAATATCCCTAATATGCGGTAAAAAACCCACTAACCTAATCTCTCCTCTCCTCTCTCGTGGATAAAGTCCCCCTAGGCAATTCGTAAGTCCCCCATTATAATATTCTTCCCCTCCCCCTCTCTCTTTCTCTCCAGCTAAGCACACACGCCCACCCTCTAATAAACCAATCAAATAATTAATCAAACAATTAGCAGATTAAACAATCAGTCAATCCGGTCTGACCACAGCCACCGCCAGCCTTAATCTGCCGATTTCGCCTCCCAGCCGGATTCTCCAAAACCTTCTTCCCTACCTGGTGGACCAGTCCATACCCGGTCCGGTACAGAGATACCCATACCCAGATACCCCACACACCCCTTTATCCAACTACAAGAGGAAAAAAATACAAATAATCTGAATTCGAAGCGATTTTCTGGTGTTAATGATTCCTTTTAAATTTATGATGGGCCGAAGGGCATGTCTGGGTATCTTACCAGAGTGGCATCTTCTTGCTTTAGGGAGGAGAGAGAGAGAGAGAGAGAGGAGAGAGAGAGAGAGAGAGATTAATAACAGGATTTCATGTCCTAAAACAGAAAGGTTCGTAAGATAAATGATCAATTACAAAGTCCATTCCTAAATGAAAACTAATTACAAACACGTATGTACATAAAAACATACATATACACACACATTTAATATATATATATATATATATATATGATTTCAATTTATTCAAATAAGCTACAAATATCTTTAATATCGAATGAGCTTTGCTATGGGATAAGAGACATATGGAGGAAGTTCTTTACTTATCATAACGACTTCTGCAGGGGGCAATGATCCTAACCTTAGCGCCGAATAGAAATAAAGAATTAACCAACTATAGATATAAAGAGAGAATTTCCAAATAGGCCAATGATCCGGTGTCAGAGGTATTTGTGGCCTACCTGAATAAAGGAAAATGACGAGTCAATCATATTATCATAAAACGGCCAAGTGTTACAAACGGTGTGTATTGATATTTTCCATAATTCTGACCATATTTCACATTCATATCTTCCAAGAATGTATCATCCAGAGAGTAGTACTACGTATTCAGTTAATTCCAACAGTCTTCTCTATAATAAGGTTAAGTACCACAAAGTATCCTAGAAGTTCTATTCTAAATGTGACGAGCTTGTGGATATCATCTTAATAATTTGGTGGTTGAATGGGTAGAACTTCAAGTTAAAAATTGTTGCAAATATCTTATTTTCTAGTTTATATAATCATGGCTGATCTATTTTAACGTTGTTACTGATGTTAACATTGTTCATATAATTCATTTCTCCATTAAGTTTATTCAATATTCCTCTATTTATTTTCCGGACTGGGCTGCGTTTCCCATTGGAGCCCATAGGTTTGTAACATCGTGCTTTCCAAACTAGGATTTTAACTTGGCGAGTAATATTAATAATAATAATAATAATAATAAGCAAAAAATGCAGCGTAATATTTTCGCTCTGCCTAGGGAACCAAATACGAAAAGCAGATATAATCTAAATGTCTGACCAGAAAAAAATCGTAGCTATGCAGAGTCGAAACCGAAGGAAGAGTCAACTGTTATAGGACATAGTTATATTAATCGACTATCACTTTGATTTCGACACAGCATAGGTTCAAATCCTTGCCTGGGTGAAAAATTCCGATCATAGAATTAATCTACCATCATCGCAGGGATAAACAATATTGACGGATATATACGAAGAAATGAAACTGACGTAGAAACACAGCACCAAAATAATAAGCGCATGCTTATATGTTTAAGTATAACAGTACAAATATTAGGATGACATAACAGAGATGTTACGTCCGAGCAACGATATTTTCACAAGTTTAATAAAATCTCTCTCAAAATTATCTAATTCTAAATATTTAAAATTTTAGATCTCTTAAGATAATTTTTTAAACAAAAATCTTGGTTAAAAAAGAAAATAAAAGATAAATAAATGTAAAAACAGCCAAATCATAATATTTCATAGGTCTCTCAGCGTTGCCTCCGCCTGGAGAGAGAGAGAGAGAGAGAGAGAGAGAGAGAGAGAGAGAGATGAACATAAAAAGAAAAAAACTCTTGAGGTCGCATACCAAATGGGGCATAATGACTTCAACCTCTGACGTCACAAGTCATGTGACGTCACATCGCCATGTATGTGACAATGCGAATGCAGTTCGAAAAAAAACGTCCGTACCGAGGAGAACCCGTCGGGAGGGAGGGAGGGAGAAGGGAGAGAAAGGCATCATAATATCAGGGGGCTGGCGACCCGGTTGTTTCCTAAAGCATCGTTAATCTATGCATTCCGTGATGAAGAGAAAATGCACCGAGTGCCGGATTACGTAACCGATCGCGGCCGATTTGGACAGATACGAACTAATGGACAGGTTTACAATGGCCATTGTGTACGTGTTTACACAAACATACATAAGCTATTTTCCTTACATGGGGTGGCTCTTCTATTTATAAAAAGCTCATCGGTATATATTATTAATTCAATTATCAATATTCATATTTTCAACACTGGCTTTCGGATGAAGCTTTTATGCAAAATAAATAATCAACCGTATTAAAAACATTCAATTCTTTAAGTGATTCAAAAATTTAATTCGATTGAGAAATTCAACCGATATTGGACTAAAAGAAAGTCCCTGATATTCAAGAAAATTAATTTTGATATGTTCATGAAATCGGGCGTTGCAATGACTGTGGTAATAATATTAGTAATATACATACTCCTTTACTTTAAAAATTTAGTATCTTGAATAAAATTCATAAATACTTACCAGTTTCTTGAATGTATAAAATTAATAAAGACCAGACAAAAATGGTGGATCAATTTCCGTCTAGCATCAACGAACTGTCCATATTTTAATAGATGCATCATTTAAATATACAGTTTTGAACCCAGTTCTACATGATTAAAATGTTATTGGTTTTATTTTCCTTATCATTTTCAATCTTCTTCATTATATCTGATTACATAATAATCATGGTCAATACAACAAAACAATATTTTTTCAGAAATGAATGTTATGAATGTTATGTATGTATGTATGTATGTATGTATGTATGTTTGTTTGTATGTACGTATGTATAACTCGATTTAAAAAAAAACGAATAAAGTTCAAATAAAAATTCAGACTAAAAGGTAAAACACACACAGCCGGACCCTGAAAAGAAAAAGCGAAAAGGAAAAAAGAGAACAAAAAAAAAGAAAAAATAAACAAGTGGGCGCGTCTGTGTGAGAAAATGCCCCGGGCGGGGACTCAGCATCGAAACAATTCCCCCCCCCCCCCCCCGCCCCTCCTACCCCATCACCGTGAGGAAAGGGGGAGGCGAGGTTCATGCCCACCTCCCACAATCGGCGGGGGAAAGGCTTATCAACCCCTACCGCAACCCTTCCCTATAGATACCAACACCACACCCACACACACACGCCTCTCTCTCTCTCTCTCTCTCTCTCTCTCTCTCACTATACATAAAGTTAATGTAGATTTGTTTACCAAAAAATAATGAAAAACTTCAAGCAAGATTCGGAAAACTGACTCTATAATGCAAAAATAGTTTTCGCGCACAAAAACTTGTTATGCATATGCATTATCAGTTCTTCTCTCGTATTCACACACATACAAAGAACAAACGATTAGAACATAAATGCAGACTTTCTGCCTTCATAAGAACATAATAAAAAAAAAAATAAACGTAAATTGTAAGGAATTCGGAATACTCGACTCGCAATGCAATCCAATATATCTATTCCTGAACTCTTGACATAGGTGTGACATGATTATATTTGAGAATGAGTACATGTATGTTTATCAATTTTACCTTGCGCGCGCACATCCATGAGCTGAGGACACTCGATGGCGACGAGGACGCATCTTTTTTATTTCATTCACAATAAAAAAAGGAGAAATCTTGGTGCTACTATAGCGTGAGGTCTACTACACTATAGCGTGAGATCTACCTCCCGTTAGTACTATAGCGTGAAGTCTACTGCTGAATTATTCGTCCCTCATAGATAAAACACATTTCATACATTTGTTTAAGCAATAAACACTTAATTTAAACATATCTTAGAAATGACTTAAATAGATCATTGGATTGCTAATTACATTAAAAAAAAAAGGAATAAAGGTAAAAATAAACATGTCATCATATATTTCGATACATTTATTCTAGCGATACACACTTCGCACATCTTCTAAGAATGACACAAATAGATCTGCTTCTTGAACTGTATCCAAGAGATTGTGCTCTCTTAAAAAGGCGAGTGCTGCTTCTTCTGTCAGAATGACTCTTCTATAAAACCCCTTCAGCACCATTTTTATTATCCTCAATCGATGATATCTCTTTTAGGCCGAGGAAAAACTGATTTAGGAGCTGTGGAACGCTGGTCACGCGGTAGACCTCACCCTCAACCTGGGTAGGCGACATATGGCGGTAGACCTCACACTATAGTAGCACCGAAATCTTTATCAATGGCTGAACTCAAGTGAGAGGGACTGTACCACTGCCGTAATTGGGCAGAGCAATAACAAGGGTCCCATTGCTTAGTGAAACGGATTTGATCCCAAATACATATTATCCGGATAAAAACCAGAACTGGGTGTCTTAGGAAGTTTGAAATTTGTTATGCAATAGACCCTTAAAACCATTGGCTGAACGGCTAAAGGAAATTAGTTAGCATAGTTAAGGCAACAAATACAAAAACAACACAAAAAACGAATCTATTCACTAACAGAAAATCCTGTAAATCAAATATAGACAATAAAGTGTCTTAATATATACATTGAAATGAATATTAAATGGGGTCAAATTGTGGAATATTAAACAAAAACTAATAAAAACTAGATTGAATTAGCACCATAAGGTATTTTGGTTTTCAGTTTCAATCTTTCATCAGCGGATAAAAGCAGCAATATGATAGTGGTAAAAGTAGTATGTAGAGCTACAAACGTTCCAACAACAGAAAGCAGCAACTACACTGATGAAAAAATAGTTTTCGTAATACAAAATAGTATTACTTACAAGAGAACCAACAATGCAACTACTGAACATAAAAACTAATGATGAAAATTACAGTACAACAAAAGCTGTGGCAATGGACAAACCACCATGAAACTTTCTGCAATAAGAAGACGATAGCTATGGGAAAAAAAAAAAAAAAAAAAAAAAGAGAGAGAGAGAGAGAGAGAGAGAGAGAGAGAAGAGAGAGAGAGAGAGAGAGAGAGAGAGAGAGAGAGAGAGAAGAAGAAGAAGAAGAAGACCAAAGCAGCCGATCCAATAATTTTTCACCTTAAATCCTAAATGTCACGTACCTACAATTATATAAAAAAAATCCTAACTGAACTTCACCCGGCACAACATAACAGTATTCTAGAAGTTTTATTTAAGCTATGACCAGATTAGAGAATGCTCTTCCTAATCAGGCAACTGAAACTGAGGAACTTCAGAAGTTGAAACTTTGTAAATTTCTGTTGTGCGAGTTAACGTAAGTCTCGTTTTTACAACTTGAAACAAAATCATACTTTTTATTCATTCCTCAAACATAGTTTATTTGCTACTCCTCACTGAGATACTTTCCCTGTAGGAACACTTGGCTTGTAGCATATTGCTTTTCTAAACAGGGTTGTAGCTTAGCGGCTGATAATAATAATAATAATAATAATAATAATAATAATAATAAATATAGTAAGAAAAAACTTACCAAATCATACGTGACCATAAAAAATAATTACACAGGCATAATTTATATCACATTTCAACAATCTTCCCTGTATATTAAAGAACAATTGTCTGGCTATGTATATATAAATATATATTTCTGTCAGGTCACGCTGCAAGCAGTCTCACCCGGTCCGTCGTGTAGGGGAGATTTGTCATTTCCTATCGTAAAGCTATAAGTTGTAAATCTCCATTTATCGCATTCAAATAATTCACATTTTAGAAAGTATATCTATGACGCACGTTTTCCCTTTATACCTTTCACGCCTATAGCAGTGCGTGATCAATATTGCCCCTCCCAAAGACCTCCGCAATCTCGATAATTGCAGAGAATCACTTCTACAGCATCCTCATCCCCTTCACCTACGGCCTAATGAGAGGCATCTTCTGAGAACGTGACCTGACCTCGTGACACACTGCTCCGGGCCAAGATGAAAGCATTACATCTCTGGGAGAGGTTAATGAATAATGAATAAGCTTGGAGCTTTGCATCCTCATTTACGAATCAATTTATTCGAGAGTGAACAACTAAATAAGATGATTGCAAATAAGATTTTCGCACTGCCACTTGCCTTTCTTGCTAGTAGCCTACATT
Source organism: Palaemon carinicauda (assembly GCF_036898095.1). Taxonomy (NCBI): domain Eukaryota; kingdom Metazoa; phylum Arthropoda; class Malacostraca; order Decapoda; family Palaemonidae; genus Palaemon; species Palaemon carinicauda. The sequence goes on from NC_090752.1 coordinate 47,784,285, forward strand.
TGAACTAAAAAATCATATATATATATATATATATATGTGTGTGTATATATATATATATATATATATAAATAATTAAACAAATATATACCTATATAATACATATATATATAAATAATTAAACAAATATATATATATACATATATATATATACAAATAATTAAAACAAAATATACATCACACACACACACACACATATATATATATATATATAGTTTATTCATTGATCCTCACAAAAAAGAATGCAGTATATAAAAGCAACAACTAGCCCATTCTGGTGATATCATGTGATATATAGATAGGGTAGATACATACATACATACATACATACATACATACATATATATATATATATATATAAACACACATACGACCATGGTCTCACAGACCTGTAAAAAAAAAATAGCATGACTTGCCAATGCGTTTCACGTGTACTTACCAACAACAAATTATCGCAAGGCTGCAATTTACTCACCTGCAAGGAAAAAGGAAAAAAAATTAATCAAACCCATTTAATCGATACACATAGCATCATTCACGGTAATTTTTCAAGTAGTTATCAAAATATCAGTTTGACCAACATGTCAATTAAACAGCATTGAAATGTAATATGTTTTACTGTATACAGCACGAGCTTCCTGCTGGCCAAAGATTCAAACCTATACTTCTTAGCCGAAACCATGCCTGCAGGGAATCTAATCAACTATGCTAACAAGAGTCCCTGCAGGTAGAAGGCATAGGTTCGAATCTTTAACCAACCAGAAGCTGTTATACATAAATTTCCAGTGGATATACATTCTCAAAGGTAGAATTCGATATTAAATGACCTTGTGGTTGATATGTATACTGATTAAAATTGTGTTATGTAATATATATATATATATATATATACATAATATTCGTGATCATTAGCTCAAAGTTTTAAACAGTTACCATTGGTTAAATATAAATCTTGTCATGTTTGTATTTGCACTTTTCCTCAAATAAAAGCCTCCATTGTAGCTGGAGTTTGTTCGTACGTCGAATCCAAATAATAATATTAATAAAAACTATAATCATTCAAGTTAATATTGAAAACCGACACCAGCACATACAGCTTTGCGAAGATAAATATTCTAATGGTCTAAGCGACAGATGTATTGGACGATCGAACATATGGTGTTCCAGAGCAATTATTACTTCCATTAATACGATCGTCTCTTCTCTCAGTTCGTGTGATTTCTTGCGTGGCTCTGTTCAAGATATTGCTAAATGCAATATGAGTTCTGTGAATATCTGTACCCTTTATATAGCCTAATTTAAGGATGATCTATCCAAGATACCAAAAGCAAGCAAGCAAGCAAGCAAGCAAGCAAGTCTCTCTCTCTCTCTCCTCTCTCTCTCTCTCTCTCCTCACGAGCGCTCGTGTGCGTTTTCAGTATTCAATAAACATTGCCTACAGTCGACTGTAACCACCAACAGGTCTCTTTCCTCGAAAAAAAAATCGAACTCATTTTTTTTTTTCGTTCTTTCTTGTCTCCCTCTCCCCCTTGCCAACCCCCCTCCCTCCCTCCCCCCCTCTTTCTCTTCCTTCCTTTTTCTCCAAGTGATCTCGCAGAGGAGAAATTGCGCTATCTGGCAGCCCAGCCAGCAATGGTCGTCATGGCAACCATCGCCCACCACGTGATCCGCGAAGCAACGTTCCCTCTTTCTCTCTCACGTAAAGGCACCAAACACAGACACGCACATACGTACACACATGACCTCTCTCCCTCCCTTCCCTCTCTCTCTAAGTCTGTCCCATTCACATACATACACACAAACATGCAATCACAAACGCACACGCCGGGACGTTCGCAACTAACGTTCGTCTATCCGTAGATGTTCCTCCCACTCCACCCCAGCCCAACCCCCAAATCCCCATCTGCACCATGTGCCACCTCCACCGCACTAACTCGTCCATTAAGACATGCTTCAGTGCAATCAGGAACGTTTGCTTCACATGGTATGCGACGTCCATGCCAACGTTAGTTGTACGTTTACTTTGGCTTAATGCAGTTACCGGTGCCTCAGAGAGAGAATGCAACCGAGGGAGACGTGTCTGTGCAACAGCATAATTACAGGCGAGTCGAGTCCCTTATTTTCAAGCATGGAATACCATTCTGTAGCCAATACAGAAACATTTCACAAACGAAAATCTGTGAAATCGTTGGCATTTTCACATTTTTTACAAGTCAGTTCAATACTCAAGTCAAATGAATACAAGAGAAACTAATATTCCAAACGACACTCATCAACATTAACAACAAACAAATTCCCAGACACGACATCACTAAACAACAACAGCCGCTGATCGATGACGCAATGATTGACTGATCACAATTTAACGCAATCATTAAAAAAAAATAGGCGCCCCAGATACTAATGGACGGGATAGTGACAACATTAAAAAGGCAATTACCTGGAAATGATCAGTTAGAAAAAAATGCATAATTTTGAAATACTGATTACACCCCCCCCCCCCGAAAATACTTTTTCATTTTCATATGTTGATTACAAATAGGTTGTTTTTAACGTTTTAATAAAAAAAAAATTCATTCTACTTTCACCAGACTAATGAGTATTTACTGTAAGCGTACCCATAGTGCATTTATGGATGTTACCATTACTACTAATACTGCTTACATATCATCATAATAACAATAATAATCATCATCATCAAAATTATTATTATAAATATCTCATTATATAAGGAGTTAAAACATGGATTCAAATTAGCATTATGCTCCTATGAAATGTACAAGGAAATTAGAAAAGCACAATCGAGCAGGTTTTCTCTCTCTCTCTCTCTCTCTCTCTCCTCTCTCTCTCTCTCTCTCTCTCTCTGTAAGGTTTTAATACATTTTACAGAAATATTAATGTAGATTTGCTTCCCAATAATCACAACAATAACAACTACAACTGCACGTAAGACAGGGTGAACTGACATTGTTAACTCATTTGGGTATCAATTTGTTTCGAATTTTTCAAAAGGACCGCCATACGCACTATGAATAATCGGCTTTCTGCTTCAGCTTCAGGAAAATAACGACAACAATATTAATAATAGTAATCTCTACCTTAGGATGCATCAACCTTAGACTAGTGAAAAGAATGGTAAGCCCCGTCAAGAAATAGATGAAAACAGAGAGAGAGAGATAGAGAGAGAGAGAGAGAGAGAGAGAGAGAGAGAGAGCTTTATCTAACAGAAAGTAACCTTAAAAATATTAAGTCATACAAAATATATATATATTTTTTAATTATGCTGAAACCTGAATAAAATGAAAAGTATTCTGTATTCCTCATCAGAAAGGCGGCACCGGGCAGCATTTGAGCTCAAGCTAGATCTACGTGATAACTATTATCATAACTAGCTAAGCTGCAACCCTACTTGGAAAAGCAGGAAGCTATAAACCCAAGGGATCCAAAGGGGTGAAATAGCCAAGGGAGGAAAGGAAATAAGGAACTAAATAAACCATTTGAAAAGTGATGAACAATATATATATATATATATATATATATTTATACTATATATATATATATATATCTATATATATATATTTATACTATATATATATCTATATATATATATTTATACTATATATATATATATATATCTATATATATATTTATACTATATATATATATATATATATATGAAGTGATAAACCGAGAATATAAAATATCTGAAGACAGTAGCAACGTTAAAATTATATATATATATATATATATATATACACACACACATATACACAGTAATATCTATAGAGAGATTTATATGTTCACGTATGAAGTACAACCTCAATTCTCAAAGCAGGCGACTGATAACAGATCATTGCGAGGGGAAGCGTACAGTTCAAGGCATCCAAGTATGAACCAGAAACATTAAAGCTGGCTCAAGCGAAGGACCACATTATTCATACCCTGATGGCGTTTTGGGTTTGACTATCATATTTTCATATATCAATCTCGTGCATTTATACCAATTAATCATAAATAAACTGCATATTTACATTTTTATATCATTATTATTAGCTAAGCTACAATTCTGCTTGGAAAAGCAGGATGCTATAAGCCCAAGGGATCCACCAGGGAAAAAGCCCGGTGAGGAAAGGAAATGGAAACTGATAGAATAATGTGTCCGGGTGAACCCTTAAGCAAGAGAATTGTAACCCAAGGCAGTGGAAGACCATGGCACAAAGGTTATGGCACTATCCAAGACATTGGTTAAATTTTGGAGTGTCTGTTTATTCGAGATGAGCTTCTTACTTATGCCAGGCTGACACTTACACGACTTTTTGCTACGAATTTGTCGTGGCAAGTCGTGACATTTTGTGGCACGAACTGGAAAATGGAGAAAAAAAAAAAAAAAAAAAAAATTACATCAGAATCACAGCTCACCTGTCCACATTGACACGAACTGGCACGACGAGTTCATGCATAGTTTTAGCATAGTTTGCACACTTCCCGCATCGTCCCGTCGAGTTCACGAACAGTTCCCGCATAGTTCACGCCGCGTTCACGAAATTTTGTCGTGACCAAAATTTTGAACATTTTCAAAATTTTCGTCACGACATGCCACGATGTCACGACAGGTCCACGACGATATCACGCCAGTTCACGACTCGAGTCGCGACAATGCGTGCCACAAATTCGTGCAAGTGTCAGGGTACCTTTAGTTAAAGTCTCTCTTCTACCCTTCCGTATTGGAAAGTAGACACTGAATAATTACAATACGGTACTTGAGTGAAGAATTGTTTGGTTAGATTAGCGTTGTTAGGTGTGAGGAAAGAAATTATGTGTAAAGATTAAGCTAAACTATTATGAGAATGTGTAGGCAATGGGGAAAATGAGCCAATCGAATCATTAGTATTTCAGCTGGTATAAACAAATTAATTGCCCTTGCTGAAAGTCCAAGGCTGAGTATCAGACTGATCCCCATGTCAACGATGACATAGATCTCTACACGAGTACTCAGCCGAAGCTATGCAAGACCCATCTTGAGGTTACCCATGTTGAGGTTGACCGCATACTCGAGTTTCCCAATACTCAAATCTCCGTTTCATAAAGATACTGTACAAGGTGACATACTATACATACGAACCATTATTTGACTTGCAATGAAACCACATCTTGAGATACGTTCTTAGAAAAAAGTGATAAATAGTTTATAAGACGATTTGTGTAATATATGGAACACCGCGACTTTATGAGATGAAAAAACTAATAAAATGGTTGATTTTCACAGAGACCGATACAGAAAGGAAAAAATAAACGTACGAACTACAACTAACAAATACACACCAAAATACAAATAAAAATAATCACGAATTTGTTTACACTCGTGTGTGTTCGGGAATGTTTTCACAGCCATGTTTTCCTACCGTCTCTTCTTCGCTATTTTTTTCAAAAAGTGAACAAAGTGGGTCGATATATTCGCTTTGGCCAGGCGGAAGCTCTCACGATTTCCCCAGGAGGGGGGGGAAAAAGGAGCGATAATCGAATATTGCGAGAAGAGACAGGAATAGAAAACTAAGAATAGAAGGCGCTTCAATAGATGACCAACCAAATGCGGAAACAAAAGGACTGGATTAGATGATAATACAGTAACGATCTCTAGAAATAGACACAAAGGAGACCAAGGGATGATCAGATGAGATGCTGGAAAATGGCAGGACAGAACAAAGGAAATCAAACATAGAATTTAAAAACTGCTGTGGCTTACGTTCTAAATTGATCTACCTAAAACAGCAAAGAAAAAATATTGAGGGAGGAAAAAAAATCGATCTTTTGATATTTTCTCCAATGATTCAAAATACTAAAACGAAATGCACGCCCACGTTATTTGATGTTTAAAATGCTGGGAAATTTTGATTACCATACTCATATGCAGACAAAATCTAGAATTTAACGCAGCATTGAAAAAAATAAGCAGAAATCTAAGATGGATGTCTAGAAAAATACTACTTATGCCCAATTCTAAGTAGGCTATTTCATTCAAGTGCAAACTCGGGTCAAGTTCATTTTTAAAAAAAAAAATTCTACCATTTTTACCTTAATCTTCCCATATTAATACGTGGACACTTGTTTAGTACATTAATGGTCTTAATACTTAAAAGATTCAATGTGACATTAAGAATACTAATGATACTGCTAATAAAAACAATTATCATAATAAGAGCAATCTTAACAATCTTAATTCGTTTTCTTCAAGAGAGTAAAATACGTTCCTTCAAAAACTAAATAAACAAGGAAAAGAATAAAAATTCACACCTAAAGACGTCAAATTTGATTGGTAAATGTCCAACTACAAGTTACTGATCACTCATGAAGTCTGACAAAGTCTTCTTGCTGACTAACTGGATTTTTACTAATAAAACTACAACTGGTAGTCTTACAAAAATTCATTCATAAGCCAACTTATACAGCCCATACAGAAGGTTTTTTTTAACAAAACTCAAATTGAAATCATACTTATATAACTCTTACTGGATGTCTGTTAACTAACTTGAATTGGGAGCCTACTTATAAAATTTCACCGAAGTCTTTAAAGAATTTTTTTTTTTTCAATATCAAAATTAAATGATAACATCAGCATGGGTCAAAGACTCAATGACGCCACAGACACAGACAGGATCAGTGGTCTGAGAATTCGACACAGCTAAGCATGTTCTCCATCCCAAAGTGCTGGACGGAGAGAGAGAGAGGGGGGGGAGAAGGGGGATTAAAAGTAGGTGCCGGGATGTCGAGGGGGCAGGGGGGGGGGCAGAAAAGTAACTAGGAACCCCCTCCAAACAGCAGCGTTTCTCAGCCTTCGTCAGTCAGTGACCTTTCACCCCCCGACCTCAGCCACCACGGGAGGGAGGGAGAGAGAGAGAGAGAGAGAGAGAGAGAGAGAGAGAGAGAGATAACAGGTTTATTCAAGATCCGGTTAAGGTTATCTATGAAAAGTCAGAAAGCACAACACGACAACAAATAAACCGTGAATACCCAAATGCCCCGATACCCATCTCGGGCGATAAAACACAACGGAACACGAAAAAATATTCAGTTTTCTTCATGGGTGAGAGGAAGGTGGAAAGAAGCGAGATGAAGCGTGGATGAAGCAAGGAAGGTGGAATGAAGAGAGATGAAGCGTGGAAGGTGGAATGAAGCGAGATGAAGCTTGGATGAAGCGAGATGAAGCGTGGAAGGTGGAATGAAGAGAGATGAAGGAAGGTAAGTGGAACGAAGCGAGATTAAGTAAGGAAGTTGGAATGAAGCGAGAAGATGGAATGAAGCAAGCCGGGTTAAATAAAGAAAAGGTGGAATGAAGTGAGGATGGGGGGAATGAGGCAAAGGTGGAATGAGGGGAGGCTTACCCATTCGGGAAATTATTCAAATGGTAATAAAGGTCTCTTTCGGGTCAAAGCTACAACAAACAGTGATGTTACAGCGGGTGTCGTTATAAGCTATCTCAACATCCACAGAGTAGCGATACATTTCTTTGAGATGAAGTTCCACTTCACTAAGGTCATTTGTTGAACTTTACGGGATAAATATGCCATGACGACACGAAATAAGAGTTAATGAAATCACTTAATGTTTACGTTAGGTTATTCTCTCTCTCTCTCTCTCTCTCTCTCTCTCTCTCTCTCTCAACCTGTGCAACGATTTCCTCGTGTCTTACTCCGCACATCATCAGATTTCCATATATTTTTCTTCTCTTCTGGCTAAACCTTGGTGATGGTATCCAGAACCGTCGGCATTAACAAAGAATAAGTAGACAATAAAAAAAATAAATAAATAAATAACCGCGCGCGCGCGCGTGTGAAAATCGATGGCAAACAAAATCATGAAGCCATAACCTGTACAGTAACGCCATTTTTATAATCGATCTCTCGATAAATCGATTCAAATAAAACTTAAAATAGTTCAGTGACGGGTGTACATATACGCTCTCTCTCCTCTCCTCTCTCTCTCTCTCTCTCTCTCTCATTATTCCAAACACAAGAGCCTACGACAAATTAATGATATATAATATAATATAATATATATATATATATATATATACACACACACACACATAAATAAAGGCTCCTAGCGTAGTTATAACACATGTTTATCGATCCCTATCATCAAAGTGGATAAGCTTTCGTGCATTTAGGCAATAAAGATTACCCTAGTTATTTTCCATGCAATAGCTCCCTTTTCTGTCCAGCTGCTTAACACGTGGTTCATATTTATTGAAAAACCCTGTTGAAGCAATGCTCAACTAACTTAGCACATCGAGTTATATAAATGTAATAATTTCTTAAGTAAGACTCGTTGTAGGTAGTAGGTTGGCCAGGGCACCAGCCACTCTGAGATACTACAGCTAGAAGGTTATGGTCCTTTGACTGACCAGACAGAACTACAATGGATCCTTCTCCCTGGTTACGGTTCACTTTCCCTTTGCCTACACATACACCGAATAGTCTGGCACTTTCTTTAGATTCCCCTCTGTCCTCATACACCCGACAACACTGAGAATACCTACGATTCTTCCCTCAAAGGTTAACTACTGCACTGTAATTTTTCAGTGGCTAATTTCCTCTTGATAAGGGTAGAAGAGACTCTTTTATCTATGGTAAGCAGCTCCTCTAGGAGAAAGACACTTCAAAATCAAACTTGTTCTCTAGTCTTGGGTATTGCCATAGCCTTTGTACCATGGTCTTCCACTGTCTTGGGTTAAAGGTCTCTTGCTTGAGGGTACACTCAGGCACACTATTCTATGTAATTTCTCTTCCTCTTCTTTAGTTAGTTTTTATAGTTTGCATAGAAAATATTCATTTTAATGTTGTTACTGTTTTTAAAATATCTTATTTTTTCCTTGTTTCCTTTCAACACTGCTATTTCGCCTGTTGAGCCCCTCTGCTCATAGCATCCTGTTTTTCTAACTAAGGTTGTAGCTTAGCAAGTAGTAGTAGTAGTAGTAGTAGTAGTAGTAGTAGTAGTAGTAGTAGTAGTAGTAGTAGTAGTAGTAGTAGTAGTCTTTATCATTTTTTCTCTATTTTTAAACAGAAGGGAATGAAATTAAGGAAAATTAAGTTAAAATAAAAATATAAATAAAAACCATAAGAAAAATGACGATAATAAAAACAAAGATAATACTGTCAAGAACAACCGAAGGTGGCTTGGAATAATACAACGTACGTGATTATCCAGGTTAAAACGAGCGTCACAAAAAATCCCAGAGTTGAATTAACATCAATAACAACAACAATAAACAGTAGATGCTGTTAAAGACTACGCATCTGCTATCCGACCAAGAGGTTACTCTTCCCCCCGTTCCATGGGACGCGCATACGCGCGCACACACACAAAAAGGATGTCAAACGTTGCATGACCCGACGGCAACAGCTGCCGGAGTCTCACGCCTCTTGGAAGGAAACGCCCCTTTTGACAACAGCGTCAATCGGAGATCGGATAGTTGCTCTATCGGGATAGGTTTATGTCTGCCAATAACTAGAAGTAGCTGGAGTGATAACGTAGCTCCATTGATATTTTCAATATCAAATTCTTTCTCTCTCTCTCTCTCTCTCTCTCTCTCTCTCTCTCTAATAAAACTATTATAATTACTCTATGATGATACAACAGATAAGGGCAAAGGTACTTGTTACAAAGTACATATTTTGAATGCGCCAGTAGAATTAACTTGGCAATAATTACATTTCTAAACAGAGAGAGAGAGAGAGAGAGAGAGAGAGAGAGAGAGAGAGAATTTTCTAAAAACTTAAGATATATAAATTTTCTAAAAGTATTATATATATATACAGTATATATATATATATATATATATGTATATATATATATATATATATATAAATTCTCTTCCTTGAAACAAATGAAAACTAACATCTTTTTATTGACTTAACTCTCAACTAAACTAAAGTACAACGAGGAAATGCCTGACACCTGACAGATCTTGCACCAAACCTATTTCTGAGAAAATCATGAAATTATAGCGAGGCGCAATAACGATTTCTATGTAACGCAATAGCAGGCGGAGATCGGCCACAATTACCCAAGGTATTCGTCAAGTCATGAAATGTCTTACTTTATAAGTTATATGATTTCAGTTACCAGATATGAAACTTCATCTTTGCTGTTAAGACACTGGGGTAGTATGTAAATAAAGAATACAAAAGGAGTTTTTTGTATATACTTCTGTAACTTGCTCATAACATTTAAACTTCATCTTTGCTGTTAAGACACTGGGCTAGTATGTAAATGAAAAATACGAAAGGAATTTTTTGTATATACTTCTGTAACTTGCTCATAAAATCTATTAAAAACATGGCATAACAATTACTTCAAGATTTGTAATATTAATTTGTTTAATTACTAAAATGCATGTATAGTATATTGCCTATTTAAACATGAATATTTGTGAAAAATGACCACATTCGATCTCTTATTAAACCTAATATGAGAATGAAAATTAATAATTCGCTTAATATAAACACAAGTCGCCATAAAAAAATCTAGGAACATAAACACAGGTCAGATACATGTACTATAATTAAAATCATATCAACAAGCAAGAACACAAAGCTAAAAAAAATTCAATTAATATTAATAATAATTTTGACGTTAATTCGAGCAGATGAGGAATAATACAATGAAAAAAAAAACTATTCTTCATTTCATATTTTTCCTCGAGGCCTTCGGATGAAATAGAAAACGTTGAAACAATACAAATTCGTCAAGTGGTGAGAAAATAACATTTTCTTAGAACAGCAAATATTCTAGAATCATATGACATAGGCAAGGAAGACATGACAATTATTGACAATCCCTTTTTCCAAGCATATGGGAGGGGACCTGAAAGGATCCCTCCTGTTTCCCTCATAAAACTATGGTTCGTGATAGAGAAAAGGCAAGTCCCTTGTTCCAAAACGGACATGGAAAGAATAATATACTTTCTTTTACGGGACAAAAGAGGAAAAACACTTAATTCCTTTTCTAGGGCAAAGGGGAAAACAGAAATTTGACATTTCCCTTATCCAGTAAGGTACAGGGCATGTTGAGGTCACCGCAAGTTTTCAAGTGGTATAAAGGGGACTATTTGGCCCCTATGAATAAGGGGAAAAAATGAGAGGAAAAGAGGATATGGGGACAAGACACCTACCCTCATTTCCCTTTTCCAAGCAGGAAGGACACGATGTCACTAGATTATTATTATTTATTTTTTTTTTTTTGAAAAAGGACGGTCAAGTGGAAAAGGACCACTGATTTCCCTTTTTCAGGTAAGGAAAAGGTGCAGCTTGACAACTCATATTGCCTTACCTACCATTACACCAAACACCCATCCCCTTTATTTTTTCCGGCATATATGACTTCTGTTCAAGTTATTACTGATATTAATAAATTTTATGGGATGCTCTCCAAACTGGAGCCCTTGGACTTGTAGAATTTCGCTTTTGCAACAGATTTGTAGCTTGGCTGGTAATATCAAAGAAAAAATTCATTCTTAAAAAATCAAAATCATCGCTGCCACTTTTGGTTGTTCTACGGCAAGCCGACCAATAATTTGGCCAATGGGTTTAAGTGTCAATAACCTATTACGGACAACAACTTCATAATAAAATTATATAAATTCAAATTTTCTCCTTGTTGCATCACTTAAGACGAAAAGGCAAAGCGTACTAATTCACCTACCATCTCTCTCTCTCTCTCTCTCTCTCTCTCTCTCTCTCTCTATATATATATATATATATAATACATATATATATATATATATATATAATATATATAAAATAATTGTAGGGGCACTCCAGGCCGTGTTAACTTAAGAAACAAGAGTTTTAAACAAATTTCTCGAATTTCTCATGGTCTTTACCAGGTAATGAACAATAACAATTAACAAGAAACTGCAGGCCTACGGATGAAGACATTAGCTAATTAAGATAAAGGCCTACTCAAATATAATTCAAAAGTGAGCATACCCAGCATAATTACATACAACTAAGTATCTTACTTAGGAGTGGGATTAGAAAACAACAATAAAAAAAATAAAATTTAACCTAATACAAATCCTTGGTCTTTCAGAATCTCCCTATATAATAAAGGGGAAGTGTGTGTGTGTGTGTGTGTGTGTATATATATAGAAACAAGAGTTTTAAACAAATTTCTCGAATTTCTCATGGTCTTTACCAGGTAATGAACAATAACAATTAACAAGAAACTGCAGGCCTACGGATGAAGACATTAGCTAATTAAGATAAAGGCCTACTCAAATATAATTCAAAAGTGAGCATACCCAGCATAATTACATACAACTAAGTATCTTACTTAGAGTGGGATTAGAAAACAACAATAAAAAAAATAAAATTTAACCTAATACAAAATCCTTGGTCTTTCAGAATCTCCCCTATATAATAAAGGGGAAGTGTGTGTGTGTGTGTGTGTGTGTGTGTATATATATATATATATATATATATCCAGTCACGCTCAACTTTCCCCGTCCCCCGGGTTGGGAGGGAAGGAGAGAGAGTAGTCATACCCTAGTGAGAAGGGTACGTGTGCTTATATTTACCTAAATATTTAACAGCCATTATTGATGGGTTGCATCCACTAGTGTGCAAAAATCGAATGAGTTCTAAACCTGGATAAATTTCTAGAAGGGGTTGAGCATTAGGGGGGGAGGGAATATTACTGATTGATTTCGCCTACCCTCACCTATCCCTCCTTACCTGGTCGTGGGCCTCTTTCGAACGGAACCTTCTCCTAACCCTTGATGAAGAGTCGATGTCGGTCATAATTTCATGAGATAAATTAGTTCAAAATAACGACTAATTGGAGCCTTACTTCAATAGGATGTCACAGGAACAGTTTGTACTTCCCGGATATGCTATAAATATGCTATAACTGGTAGCTCTCTCTCTCTCTCTCTCTCTGTCTCTCTCTCTCTCTCTCTCTCTCTCTCTCTCTCTCTCTCTCTCCATTGTTACTACATGTAAAATGGTAAAAGGCAATAAGATTTACAAGTAATTACGATTAACTCAAGTCTAAACACTGGAATCCTTTAAAATGAATGAATGAATGATTTAAAGTTTTCAGGCATCCTGACATCTAAGGTCATTGACGCCGGTAACATTTATTCTAACGTCACCATTTTACCAATAATACTCATTCACAACATGATCTACCATACACGTCTTAAAAACTTATCTGACGGTAAATGGATCTCAAGGAAAAACAAAATCTTCAAAGACATACAGGACATTCTGGGTTTAATTCACGATCAAATTTCACATTTAGTAAAATGTTAATCGAGACGAGACAATTTTGTAAATATGATCTAAGGAAAAAACCCTCGTGATCAGTTGACCATAGAAAGAAAAAAATTAAAATGAACTGCAAAGTTATTAGTTACCGGCCACATTTCCTAAATCAGTTCAAAACAATTATCGTTTTAAGTCAGGTCAACCATTTAGGAAAATACTACTGCAATATTAATAATGTAAATAATTATTACAATTAGGATCTGAAAAGTAGTATATAATTTATCTATCTCCTTTCCTCACGGGGTTACTTTCCCTGATGGAGCCCTCTAAGGCTTGTAGCATCCTACTTGTGCCAGTCAGTTATGATGATGATAATATTTTTACATAAGTGCACATGAACTCAACGAAGTAAATCACTCTAAAACTCGAAACTTTGCATTATGGCAAAGCTAAAATAAGTCAAAAGCTCGAAACCTTAACAATATTATCATTATTTTAGTTTCATTCTAAAAGGCAAATAAAATCAGCTAAATGACAAATAATGAAAATCGCAATAAAAACTAGGATGGTTTTCAAAATTTTTTTTTTTTTTTTTTTTGGCTGGGCGAGTTCTAATAAAGGGGAAACGCCAAACTGTGACACTTCCTGTTGAATTAAAATCATAATTCAAAACAAAATGGAAATCCCAAGGACAAACTCACGCAACAACTATTTGTTAGTCGCGACGTGGGTGCTCATTCATATGGTTAATTATCAAGCATGTTTATATTAAAATACATATAATCATATATTGAATATCTTAATAAAGGGAAAATGAATATCATATGAACTAGGGCAATGAAATTCTGTCTGAATATGTGAAGACATTATTCTGTAACGATCGTAAATGAAGGCTCTCTCTCTCTCTCTCTCTCTCTCTCTCTCTCTCTCACACACACAATATATATATATATATATATATACATACACATATATTAGCCGCTGCTAGTCCACTGCAGGAAAAGGGCCTCGAACATGTCCTTCCATACGGGTCTGTTTATCGTCTTTCTATACCAGTCTATACCGGTAAATTCTTCTCTTCCTATCGTGCTTCTTTTGCAATCTCTAGGAGCCCAATATGTTATTCTTTCTTTTGCAGTCTCCATGGAATCGTTCTGTTATTCTTAATGTCCATCTACTATCTATTATTCTCATTATACGTTCTACCCACGTCCATTTCTTTTCCTTACTTGTTAGACTATTCTCAAAATAACAAGACAGAAAAAGAGCAACTGGGATGCGAGAGCAAACTTGAGTGTATAATATGTATATACATATACGTGTATATATACACACACACACACATATATATATATATATATATATGCCGAAGAACCACAGGGAAAATGAAGAAGTATCACGAAACTAGTCAGGACTTTATCGTATATTTCGTATTTTCACTTTCCCTGTGGTTCATCTGCATCTGAGCATCACGTTTTCCTGTGATTTTTACGCATATATATATATATATATATATATAATATACATTTATAGGAAGATAGATAGATACAATTGAAAGCAATTTCAATTAAGACCACTCAAAACTGCTGCATCCCAAAATCTATATCTTTCCCGCCCTCCCATCTCTTGTATCTATCTCAGAAACATCAATTGATGGCGTTACAGTATACAATAAAGTCCGTACAAACTATATTTTCTAATACCGAAAGGAAAATATAAATATTGAGGAGATGGCCTTCTATATATGGAAAACTAGGATATTCGGGATATCGTTGCTATTGGAACCATTAAACTATCTCCCCTATTTAATAAAAGAGCAATTGTATGATTATATGTATGTATGTATATATATATATATATATATATAGATTCTCTTGCCAACATCGGGGTCAGAGTCCCAAGGTGAAATCACTCAAAGACAATAGCACCTGGCTGGTCGGGATTCGAACTCTGCTCCAGGCTACTTGTAGGACAGTGACCGTATCATTTAGCCACGGTACGATCACTGTCATACATGTATCCTGAACCAGGGTTCGATTCCCGGCCGGTCAGGTGCTATTGTCTTTAAGTGGTTTCGCCTGGGGACTCTGATCCCGAGGTCGGTAAGAGAATCCAGACATTAGAGTATTAAAAAATATAGGGCTTATTTGAATATAAAAAAACCGTCTAAATGTGCACAATTTATCACACACAAATTTATATATATATATATATATATATATATATCATTTTATCACGCTCGTCCTAGGGTAGGGTAGGGGGAGAGGGAATACTCATACCCTGGTGGGTGTGCGAACGTATGTCCAAAGTATTTAGCCGGCATTTCTTCAGGGTCGCGTACACTAGTAACAAATAAATAGGAAATGAAATTATTACTTAATACGATTTATGCAGTCAAACGAAGGATAACTGAATGATAATAAGGAAAACTTGACTAAAATATTAAGAGGAAAATTCAAGAAAATCAGTTGAGATTGGAATCCTTCCTCTCGAATCACATTCTCTCTCCCTGGAAATTCTAAACTTGGATTCGGAGGTTGATAGGGAGGGGGGGGGGAGGGATGTACGCGACGGCGGTGGAAATGGGAGGGGGGAGGGGGGAGAGGGGAGACTGGTGGAATGGGGGATAGAGCAAGTACCGGAGAAGCCCTAACAGAAAAGACCACACCGTTGTTGGATTATTTAAGCTATTCTACCTTGTAAAATTACCCCTCCCTCTCTTGCTTCTTTCACCTAGACCACCCTTAGAGGCTGGTAAAGGACATGGAAAAAAAAAAATACTTCTCCTTTTTAAGGGAAAAATGGGGGAAGGGTAGGATGGGGAAGTTTATACCATTTTAAAGGGGGTTCCCCAAAATCCCCTCAACCAACAAAAATTCAATAAAAGGGTTGTGGCGGTGGGGAAAAGGGATTTATACACTAACGTATTTTCAACCATTTCACATCCTTTTGGCCGATTCTCTATTTCGCGCGCGCGGGAGGCATCTTCCCTACCACCCCCCACCCGCTCCCGTTCCCCCAAACACACAACCGCAGACACAGGCTCAACTTGGTGGCGCTTTTACTTTGGCGTTTTCATAATTATTCGTCCGCGAGCCGCCGCGATCCCACCGACTTCTCCTTCGCCTTCGCCTCCTCCTCCTCCACTACCTCCTCCCCTTTTCTTCTTCTCCTCTTCCTTTATTCTTCTCATTCTCCTCATTCCCAAAACTACTAAACCCTGCATCCAACTCCCTCCCTTCCACCTCTTTCCTTTCTAACACTATTCGTGGCAATAACATAACATTCATCTGTAGGACAGGGAGAAGAAGAAGACAGGGGTGGGGGTGGGTTGGGGATAAGTTTAAGAAGTAAGAGGAAAAAGAAGAGGAAAAAAAGACATTTCTAAGTCTTGGAAGTAGAACAGTGCCGTCTTTTCCCCTCCCCGCTATTTCCCTAAAAGTATGGAATGATAATAAAAATACAGTAAAATATGCGATCATTGTGACCTTAAATACTTGGTCTTCCTCCAGCAGGGGTGGCCCCCCGCCAAAGCATTATAGACCTTACGGCTTCCACGAGCGCCCTCCACAATGCATGTAAAGTTCACGATCAACAAGGCACATAATTGCGCGCGCTCCGATCTCCAGCCATTCCTGGAGTAATATTGATTTGTCTTTCTCTCTTGTGATATCTGCCACATAATTTATTATTCATGCCTTCAGGCAGCTCCGACCAGTCTTTTCCTCGCTATTTAGCGTTTCCATAGCAGGAATTCGGTAGGGAGAAACGTTTTAGAAGGACACACTGCCACTAGTCCGAATTGAACATAACACACAAAAAAGCAGCCCTCCGATATTCAAACCACCGCGAAAATAAGATACACGAAATTTTTCTAATCTACACAGTTACAAAACACTGAGCTAAAATTGGATCTTGGTGGAACGAGGCATATCGGAGAGGAGGTCTCTCTCTCTCTCTCTCTCTCTCTCTCTCTCTCTCTCTCTCTCATCCGAAAGCGAGGGAGAACAACGTTACATAAATGAAAACAAGAAAAGGAAGGCAGGAGGTTTACAAAAAATATCTATATTTCACCGGGTCCAACACATGTCCCGGGCCAACCGCTAAAGCAACCTGCCGCCAAATCCGAGACCGCATGGCGTCCTATTAAGTTGCCAAGTTTTCCCTTATCAACACAGATTTCCAGATTCCCAAAAGCACCTCCTGCGCACGCCCTTTATGATACAAGAGCATAAGGGCCACAACAGCGTCATGCTTAGTGACGTCATGTTGTTTCCTTTAATGTAAATTGATGCTATTTATTGATATTTTACAATAAAAAAAGAAGCATACACTATTTGGCATGGAGGCTAAAAGGGCGTATGCAGCGGCAATTATTGT